>NC_056732.1:611810440-611900440 GCF_019279795.1 Protopterus annectens | reverse complement strand
TGAAAAAACAGAAGTGTGTGTGTGTGTGTGTGTGTGTGTGTGTGTGTGTGTGTGTGTGTGTGTGTGTGTGTGTGTGTGTGTGTGTGTGTGTGTGTGTGTTTGTGTGTGTGTTTGTGTATGAGTGTATGCGTGCATGTCAGTGAAGTGAGAGCGAGCAAGCTGTTATTTTACACTCACTAAGCAGCACTTCTGCTGTTTAATGACTGTAAAACAAAAAAAAATTAAAATAAAGCATGTGTGTGAGAGTGTATGCGTCTATGAGAGTAAGCGAGAGAGAGAGCGAATGCTCCAGCAAAACAGAAAACTGTGTTAGTATATGTGTGTTCATGTTTCTCTTTGCATGTGAGTGAATGCATGCAAGAAAGCTGAGAGAGACTGTGTGCGAGAGAGTGTGTGAGTGAATTGTGAAAGCAATCGAATGATCTCTTGTAGCATGTGTGAGAGTGAGAGAATGATCCCTAGCAGCAGCAGCAGTTTTATGTACCTCTTGACCTCTTAGACATACCTGCCAACCTATTAGCACAAGAAATCTGGACAAAGCCTGACATAATTTTTGGGGGGGAGGGTGCTAAGAAATAGTTATTTCATATGGTAATAGAATCCAACACAGCCAAGAGAATTTAGCTCTGCTATATCAGCTCTGCACAAATTCACAGAAATGAAGTCTGTACTAGAAGTGCAACACATAAAATACTGTTCAGGCAATAGCGAACACTTAAGATGGACTGGCTCAATAATCCCCCACCTGAAACTAGCTACAGAGCTACCCTGAGAAACAAACAGTGCAGACAACCAAGGACAGAAACAATAAAGCAAATATATAAATAATAAAGTTGCTAGAAGAATATGATTTGTGTTGTTAGCATGTATTTTCTGAAGGATATGAAATCTGAAACTCAAATGCATGTCATTGTCTGAAGGAAATAAAACTTTGAAACTCAAATGTATGTCATTATTTAGTAACTTCTCTCTCCAATGACTGTCAATAAACCAAACCATTTAGGAGCAAGGGGCCAACAATATAACGTAAATACCTGGATTTTTTTAAAGTGTTAAATTTTGGATGTAAAATGCTTCCTCCAGCACCATTAACATATATTACAGCAAGTATGAAACATTTGGTGGAGGAACTATTTTGCATCAAAAATACATTAAAAAATAGTGCTTAAAAATACATAAGTAAGTAAAACACAACAACTTTACAGAGAGCTCCTTCTCTAAGGGAAATAATGTTCTGTGGGTTGTGTGTTAATGTGTAATTAATGCCCTTCCAGTGGTGTAGAGCCCCTCCACCTGCAGTGTCGGGCCTCACAACACCCCCGGGCGGCCATTAATTACACATTAACACACACCATGTCGCATATTATTGCTTGCTTAATGTTCCAGTTCCAGGTTCAGTTCCTAAAATGCAAGTGCCTCTCATGGTCAATCTTGGCTATAGTCAGAAAAGTCATTACTTTAAATTGAAAAAGTAATAACTAGCTCTCTTTCTCAGATTTCATATGTCTAGCAAAACAAGTATGTAGTAAAGTGATACAAACCTTACATTATAGAACTGTGAATGTCACACACCCAAGAAAGTATCCTGGCAAAAGCTTAAAGATTTACTAGAAAAATATTAATATGGTTTCTCATATAGTAACATTTGTTATGGACTGTGTATATAGTTGTTTTACTGTTTAAAAGTTTCTTTGTACTGTTTATTTAAATCCACTTCATTCTAAAATAAAACATATTTTTTTTAATCTTCTTTACTGATTTATCATTTGAGAAAACTGAGTGTGCTGAAATGTTGTATGCACTCCTGAGTCCTCCACTAAACCTGCAAGTATGAAAATGACAGATTTAGGACAGGCAGAGAGAGAGAGAGATTAATAGGAAGAAAATGCAAATAAAATATCAAACGATAAATAAATCCATGCATATTTTGTTTCATCATCAGTCCTTTACAGCTGCACCATCCCTTCAGCTACCACAGTGTTATATGAGGACAAAAATCTTGGTGAAAAAGAGAACAAATATAAAGAGACTACTAAACTGGATTCCTCAGTCAATTAATGTGCTGATAAAATATAAGCAATCTTCTCAACTCAAATTGTTTGTTTGGACTGCCAGTCTTCAAAATCTCACTTTAGACCTGCTCTGTCACACTAATACAGATACTTAGCACTCACAACTTTTTTCAACAAATATCTGACAAATGTTATGATGACGTACTGCTGCTTGTGTATGGCATAGTATTTAAAATATGTACCTTTTATTCAAGAGAAAATTAGATACCCCTGCTTAAGATTTGTACCATCTAAAAGGGCAAAGTGTTCACGTTTCTATGCACAAGCCAGTGCTAAATGTGCAATCAAGACTGAGGGAAACAGTACAACTGTTTGGTGCAGAACATGTCACTGACAGCAAAAATGGATCTAAATACTGATGAAATGCAAAGACAGACTGTTATGCAAAGCTTTGACGAAAAATCCTGTGAAGGTAAAGGGTATTTCCAGGTTTGCTCAATAAGTGTAAGCAGTGCAGGAGGTTCATTCCTTTGTACCTTACTGTGTTGCCCATAGGATTTGATGCCCCTTTCCCTGCCCTGTCATACTGAGCATTGTTTGTCCTTGGTATGAAAGAAGTAGCCGAGTAAGAAGCAGGGCCCTCAGTTCTGATGGTACTCTTGTCATCTGTGCATTCCTCCACACCACTGATATCCTAGACCCTTTATATCTATAATGCAAATGTCTGACGTCCTAGACCCTTTATATCTAGAATGCAGATGTCTGACATCCTAGACCCTTTATATCTATACTGTAGATGTCTGACATCCTAGACCCTTTATATCTATAATGCAGATGTCTGACAGCCTAGACCCTTTATATCTATACTGTAGATGTCTGACATCCTAGACCCTTTATATCTATAATGCAAATGTCTGACGTCCTAGACCCTTTATATCTATAATGCCGATGGCTGACGTCCTAGACCCTTTATATCTATAATGCCGATGGCTGACGTCCTAGACCCTTTATATCTATAATGCAGATTTCTGACATCCCAGACCCTTTATATCTATAATGCAAATGTCTGACATCCTAGACCCTTTATATCTATAATGCAGATGTCTGATGTCCTAGACCCTTTATATCTATAATGCAGATGTCTGACATCCTAGACCCTTTATATCTATAATGCAAATGTCTGATGTCCTAGACCCTTTATATCTATAATGCCGATGGCTGATGTCCTAGACCCTTTATATCTATAATGCAGATTTCTGACGTCCCAGACCCTTTATATCTATAATGCAGATGTCTGACATCCTAGAACCTTTATATCTATAATGCAAATGTCTGATGTCCTAGACCCTTTATATCTATAATGCAGATGTCTGACGTCCTAGACCCTTTATATCTGTAATGCAAATGTCTGATGTCCTAGACCCTTTATATCTATAATGCAGATGTCTGACATCCTAGACCCTTTATATCTATAATGCAAATGTCTGATGTCCTAGACCCTTTATATCTATAATGCAGATGTCTGACGTCTTAGACCCTTTATATCTATAATGCAGATGTCTGACGTCCTAGACCCTTTATATCTATAATGCAAATGTCTGACATCTAAGACCTTTTATATCTATAATGCAAATGTCTGATGTCCTAGACCCTTTATATCTATAATGCAAATGTCTGATGTCCTAGACCCTTTATATCTATAATGCAGATGTCTGACATCCTAGACCCTTTATATCTATAATGCAGATGTCTGACTTCCTAGACCCTTTATATCTATAATGCAAATGTCTGATGTCCTAGACCCTTTATATCTATAATGCAAATGTCTGACGTCCTAGACATCCTAGACTCTTTATATCTATAATGCAAATGTCTGATGTCCTAGACCCTTTATATCTGTAATGCAAATGTCTGATGTCCTAGACCCTTTATATCTATAATGCAGATGTCTGACATCCTAGACCCTTTATATCTATAATGCAGATGTCTGACTTCCTAGACCCTTTATATCTATAATGCAAATGTCTGATGTCCTAGACCCTTTATATCTATAATGCAAATGTCTGACGTCCTAGACATCCTAGACTCTTTATATCTATAATGCAAATGTCTGATGTCCTAGACCCTTTATATCTATAATGCAGATGTCTGACATCCTAGACCCTTTATATCTATAATGCAGATGTCTGACGTCCTAGACCCTTTATATCTATAATGCAAATGTCTGACGTCCTAGACCCTTTATATCTATAATGCAAATGTCTGACATCCTAGATGTCCTAGACTCTTTATATCTATAATGCAAATGTCTGACGTCCTAGACCCTTTATATTTATATTACAAATGTCTGATTCCTAGACCCTTTATATCTATAATGCAGATGTCTGATGTCCTAGACCCTTTATATCTATAATGCAGATGTCTGACATCCTAGACTCTTTATATCTATAATGCAGATGTCTGACATCCTAGACCCTTTATATGTATAATGCAGATGTCTGACATCGTAGACCCTTTATATCTATAATGCAGATGTCTGACGTCCTAGACCCTTTATATTTAGAATGCAGATGTCTGACATCCTAGACCCTTTATATCTATACTGTAGATGTCTGACATCCTAGACCCTTTATATCTATAATGCAGATGTCCGACATCCTACACCCTTTATATCTATAATGCAAATGTCTGACGTCTTAGACCCTTTATATTTAGAATGCAGATGTCTGACATCCTAGACCCTTTATATCTATAATGCAGATATCTGTTATTATAAGTATTAAATCTCGGACCAAGTGCACCAGCCACTATCTGGCAATCGGCTTTGGAAGCACATCATGTCTCACATGTAGCCAAGGAATGTGGAGGGCAGTAATCCATGCAGCAACCTTTAGGCTAGAAGTTGAACCCCACCCTTTCTATGTTTCTTGCTTAATTGTCAGTTCTTCCTACCTGGATAGGGCAAAAACTGAAAAAGCCAAAGAAATGCATTACATCACCCTGTCCCCTCCACTGACTCTGGACTATTTATGCTTCAAATAAAGAGTAATAGACCAGATATGTATATTCGAATTAAATACATATTTAGTCATCTATTTAGTCACTGTCCTTTTCCAAGTGCAATGAAAACTATTTTTTACATAGGGGTGTATTTCCTAACATATTACAGAAAGAAGCAATTAGTATTAATTAGTAATATATATATACATATGGGGAGGGCTAATTTAATCAAAATTATCCTGCCTAGTAATTCATTACAAAATATATCTGAAATTAGGTTGTCCACTTTATTTCTGTAACTGGCTAAGGTCTATGATTTCACTCTGTTTCCGGCTGCTGCAATCTAAGCACCAACTCAGTAAGCTACTGTGTTTAACTGTTACAGATGAAAGCTCTCTGTGACAGCAAATAAAAGGAATGCAAAACTGAACTGATAGCCCTCATGAACTCAGTAAAAGAAAATTGCCCATCATTTAGGAAGTTTTGTACAAAAGAGGTCTCTAACTGCAAACAGACTGATGAACTGATCTGTGGCAAAAAAGAATGGGAAAGGAAGAAAAAGGTCACACAGTGCAGTGAATAAAAAGCACAGAAGGATGCAAAGTCTGCAGACAGTTGCACCTGCAGCATCTGTGAATTATTGGTCTTTCTTGCACTTATAACTTACTGCCACCATCCGTATGATCTCCTTTGTTCTCCCTGGGGGCTTTTAACAGCTGCTAAATGGCTGTCTATGGTAGTTTGGTAGAAACAATAATAATGCATTATAAATCAATGAAAATAACATTTTGCTGTGATAATCTGATATAGCTTTTGCTAACATTTGTATGAAATTCAATTCTGTTTGATTGCATTTGCATATGTTTTATATCTTTCCCTACTATTGATTTTTGAGGCCTTTCAGACCATATGTCAGAGTTATTTCCAGTTGCTACATCTCTCCAATTAAAAGCAACTTATGTTTGTTGAAAGTGCAGGCAGGAGTTTGTGAGATATAACAAAAGACAAGGAATATATCTGTTTATACAAGCATGCTATATATGAGCTGAAGTTGTTCTAGAAAAAGTTAAATCAGATACAAACCTGCTTAAAAAAGATGGATTTTTACATCTTAATGAAGATAAATGCTAGCATGTGAAGAAAAGACTTGTGGAATAAAGCTATTTTTATCATAGACAGTAACCCATCGTGTTAAAATTAGAAGGTAAAGCCATGAATTTGGCAGAACTAGTCTGAATAATCGGTCTACTATGCATTTCATAAGTGTCTTTATGTCAGTTGTTGCCTCTGTTGATTAGATCTAGTTATGGCTTGGAATAGTATGCAGCAAAATAATACAAAAAACAAAAAGTTGTAAGATCTCTAACTCTAAAAAGACTACTTTCTGATAGACATGATAAGGAATTATACCATTTCAATGTAAAACATTCAAATTGTAAGTAAATTAGTTAATCTAACCAAATCACATAAAAGCAACTCTTACACCACAGATTGGTTAGCCCTGATGCCATACTGCTTCAGACATCGTCAAGGATAAAAGAGGAAGAAAAACTCACCCGAGAATTAAGACAAGCAGTAAGGAAAATGAAGTCAAGAAAAGCCGCAGGCTCAGATGAAACCATAATAGATATGATCACGACGTTGGGTGAAGTATAGGACAAATGGCTCCTGAGGATGTTCACAGCAGTATGGCAAGAAATGTCTAGCCCAGATTACTGAAGAATAAGCATTTTAGTACCAGTATGCAAGAACAAAGGGACTATTCACACCTGTGTGCAGTACAGAAGTATCAAACTCCTGTCACACTGAGTGGAAGTGCTTGAAAGCATGACTGATAAACAAATATGCAGAGTAGTTTAAAGTAAGATAGGAGATGAGCAGTTTGGATTAATATCAGGATGCAGGACAATCAACCTGATTTTTGTAGTGAGACAGATACTGAAGAGGAAGCTGGAAATGAGGAAAAAGTCTAACTGGGCATTCCTATACCTGGAGAAAGCATATCACAAGGTTGCAAGAAACCCAATTTGGGCAGTCCTGTGGTGGTTCAAAGTCCCAGAAGCACTGCTAGAATTAATGCAGGCTATGTACATGGACCCAACGTTACGAGCAGGAGCAGTATTCAGATTCAAAGAATGGTTCCGAGTGGGAGTGGGTGTGCATGAGGGTTCAGCTCTGAGCCCATTACTTTTTATACTGGGGATAGACTACAATAGCAAACAAGACAGAGAGGATAGATCAATAAAGCTGCTGTATGCAGGCAGTTTAGCATTAAAAGCAGACTCTGATCAGGAACTTTAACAAATGACAGTGAATGCAAAACTGATGGTACATGACATGAAACTGAGTACAAATAAGACAGCTGTCATGGCAGCAAATGTGGAAATCAGAAGAAACTGATAAATGAGGCAGAAGGGAAAACAGTAGTACAGCTTAACAGCTTCAAGTGGCTAGGTAGGGTGATTGAGGAAAAGGAAAGTTTGAATTAGGAGATCAAAGGTAGAATTAGAAGTCTTGTCAACTGACACAGAATATCAGAGGTAGTGTGAGACAGAAGAATGCCAAAGAAGATGAAAAATAAGGCATAGAAAACAGTGATGCAACCAATACTTCTTTAAGGTACGGATACCTGAGCAGTGTAGGTAGAATGGTTGAGGAAGCTAGAGGTTATGGAGATGAACTGCCTGAGATGGCTGGTAGAATGCACACTGTGGAACAGATAATCAAATAATGAGATCAAAGCAAAGCCAAAGTAGCTCCAGCTGCATAGAAGAACAAAAAAAAAAAACAGAAGGAAGGAAAAAGAAAATGAAGAAATCCAGTCAAGAGATGGATGGATTGCATGAGAGAAGATGTGAAACAATTAGGCATGACTGTGAAAGAAGATAGGAGAGGTCTATATTATATCATCGAAGCATCACTTCAACAAATGGCATTTCATCGGAAATGCCATTCATTGAACCCCCCACATGAATCCCCCACTAATTATGTACACCAACTCCGAGATCATACTACATTGGGGAAAGGGCAAATTTTACAATCGCTACATGTCCTCCTCATGGTCGAATGACATTAAAGACATGCAGGTAGGTGCGTGCGTGAATTACCGTACCTTCTTTGAAGGTTGGGCATTGGGCTGGCAACTCAGCATCATAAAAATCCACTGCCAATCATTAGCGGACGGGAGTTCCGCTGTGGCGACCCCTAACCGGGAAAAGCCGAAAGACTTTTTTTATCATAATGCAATCTCACTAAGAACAGTTTGATGAACGGCATGTTCAACAAAATGCTGTTTGATAATGCTCTTTCAATGATCTAATAAGGTGAGTAAATAGGAGAGTATCACTTATGAGGTGATGACAGTGAACGCCATACCCTGTACAGAGAAAATGGGAAAAAAGGCATTGATGATAATGATGACGATTGTAAGTAATACTGAAGTCTGTGTTCAAGAAATACATCTAATGTTTTGTTGTTGATTTTTAGATAATGGCCAGCATGTACATTTTCACTGATTTTAAAACAGAATGTTAATGTAAAGGTAATGACCCATAAAAAACGTGTCTACCATTTCATTGCAGCATATTAAGCTACCATGAAGCTCAGGCAGAAAAAAATAATCCGACACCATTTTTATACTCACTAAACATAGCTTTGCTTTTAGTGAGTGTAAAATAATAAAAATGTAAATTTAAAAATAAATCAGCTAGCTAAAGCAAATGCAATAACAATTACAAGGACTTGCCATGTACTTAAACCTTGCTCAATGTGGTTTTAGAAGTCACAACAATAAACAAATAAAAAATTTCAATCTTGTTTGTGAGAGAATGTGTATACGTATATGTATGTTATTGAAAGAGGGGGGAGATAGATACAGAGACAGAGAGAGAGTGAGCAAATGAGGGGGAGGGAGACAACATACATCTCAACTTCTTTTCTCAAGGATTTGAATCCAAAGATGCTTTTCAACAACACATTATCTGAACAACAAGAAGTATGAATCTATAATGTCCAGTTTTGTTGGCTAATTGTAATCCTTAGCAATTTATCAAAAAATAAACTAGGCAAATCAGGGACATTCTGCAAAATCAGGGGCAGTTGAGATGGTTGCAGTGTCTGCACTGTATGTTTTTCTTTCATCCATTTGATCACAGTGTGTGTGTGTGTGTGTGTGTGTGTGTGTGTGTGTGTGTGTGTGTGTGTGTGTGTGTGTGTGTGTGTGTGTATGTATACATGTGCTTCTGTGTATACCTGTGTGTGTACATGCATGCGTGTGTCTGTGTTTACTTGCGTTAGTCTGTCTCTGCCTCTGCATATCTATCTGTGTGACTTTCTTTGTGCATGTGTGCGTATTTGTCTGTCTGTCTGTGTGTGGGGGGTGTGCATGTGTGGACATTAAATTTTATATATTTTGGAAGTAAAATACTTCCTCCAGCAAGAATTACATATGCTACAGTGCATTTGAAACATTAGGTGGGGAAACTATTTTTTTATCACAAACTTACAAAGTATATACCAATAGAAAAGTACGTGTGAAACAGTTTAACAGACAGCCCATTGTCTAAGAGCAATAACGCCCCCAAGGATGAGTGTCCTTGGGGAAATAATGTTCTTCCATGATTGCTAGCATAAAAAATGGGCAACATCAAATTAACGTGACTGGGAGACGCTAATAAATTCATAGAATAATTCACAGATAGGGCATATGCATGCAATACACATAGGTTCATAGGTTGGTACTAGGCTATCAGCCCTAAGGCCTATACAAGCCTAGCAGTAACAATTCTGTGGATATTTCTTCCCACAATATTTACTTCCCTGGACCACTGTCTAACAGGGTGACTGACATGATTCCCAGGGTGAATTTCCTATCTCCCATCCAACCGTCAAGGCTCCTTTTGAAGAGGGCCAAGGAGGCGCTCTGTCTGACATGTATGGGCAGTCTATTCCAGAGTATGGGGAATCTCTGGGACAGAAAGCTATCCTTCCAGCATGTTTTGTTCATTGTGATGACAAGGTTTAGATCCCTGGAGCATGTGGTTCTGAGGGATTGGGGTTTCCTTAAGTGGAGCATGTCCAACAGCTCAGGGTTTGACATGGCCTTGTATGTTAAGCAGAGATCGCCTCTGAGTAGACGATATGCCACAGAGTATAGCTGGAGTTGTTTTAGATGGTCAGCATAGAGCATCTCCTTTAGGCCTGTGACTCTTATAGTGAGGTATTTCTGCGGCCTTTCCAGCTGTTGCAGATGCCTTGTGAGGTACATACCAAAGAGGGCGTTGTACTCGATAATGGGTCTAATGAGGGATGAGTACAGTGGGACAATGACCTCCTTTTTTTCTGGATGAAAAGCCCTTAGTGATGAGGTGTGCCACATAGAAGGATTTCCTGATTGTTGTGGTGATGTGGTTATCGAAGGTGAGACCACTGTCCACCCGTGTCCCTAGGTCTCTCATCACACTTTCAGTGTTTAGTGTACTGCCACCTATGTGGTAATTCATGGGTACATGTTTTTCCCAAAGGGGATAACTATACATTTCTTGGCATTACGCTTGAGTCCATGGCCCTGACACCAAGCATCTGTTTCTGTAAGGCCTTTTTGTAGAATATCCACATCATTTGGGGATTTAATAATGGCTCCCAGTTTGCAGACATCTGGAAACTTTTTTAGCCAGAGTCCCTTAGTGTTGGCCTGTACTACAGAGAAGTAGATGCCAAACAAGAGCGGTCCCAGGACTGAACCCTGAGGTACTCCACTTGTCACTTGTCTGGAGCTGGATTTGGAGTCGGCTACTTTTACCGTCTGGGTTCTGTCAGTAAGCCAGTTGGCAACCCATCAAGTGATGTAGGGATTTATGCCCAGCTTAGTAAGTTTATCTATGATTCCAGAGTAGGGGATGGTGTCTAAGACCTTGGCGAGGTCCAGATAGACTGTGTAGACTGCCTTACCCTTGTCCACAGCTCTGGAGACTGATTAGAAGAAGTCAATCAGGTTCAGGAGACAAAGTTGGCCCTTCATGAATCCAAACTGGGTGGGGTCCAGTGTTTGAAGGTTGCCAATGTCTTTCTTTATAAGTTCCATGATAATGCGTTCCATGCCCTTGCAGATCAGGCTCGTCAGACTGATAGGATGGTAGTTTCCAGGATCCAAGATGGATCCCCCTTGTGGAGTGGGATAACTGTAGCTGTGTGCCACTCAGTGGGCACAAAACCTGAGGTGAGGCTATGATTAAACATGACACTTAGGTGAGGTGTCAGTTCATTTTGTAGTTCCTGTAGTACACAGCCCAAGATGTCATCTGGTCCCATGGATGCTGTATTCTTAGCTTTGAAGAGTGTGGTTTCTACCTCTGTGGTTATGATTACTGGAATTTGGCGATCTTTTGGTATTGAGATGGGCTCTTTAGGGGGTGAGAGGGGGTGAAGTTGGCACTAAATCAATCTGCCAGGATATTGGCAATATCCTTGGGATCAGTATATTTAATGACATTTTGTTTCAGCTCAGAGCATATCTGAGCATTGCCATTTAGATTATTGACATAACTATAGAATGCCTTGTAGTTGTCTTTGGAATCTTTGGCAATTTTATGTTCGTAACTAGCTTTGGAGGATTTTATGAGGGATCTCAGCTTCTTACTAAGGCTGGTAAGGGAGTTTTTTTGCATCCTGGGATTTTTCTCTTTTCTGCAACAGTTTCTTTCTTCTGTTGTATAGTTTGTTTATGGCAAGGGACCACCAGATTGGCTTCCTTTGTTTGGAGGAGAGCATCTTGGTTCTATTTGGGATGGCACGATTCATGCACGAGTGGATCTGCTCATACAGTTCCTTAGTGTAGGATTCAGCAGTCAAACTTTCAGCTCCTGTCTGCATGGGTGCCATGAAGTTTGTCACTTCTGACATGAGTAGCATGAAGTTGGCTTTGGAGAAGTTTTTTACGGAGGTTTCCTTACTGGGGGATGGGGGTGGGATGTGGATGTCAAGGGTGATTTGCTTATGGTCAGACCTGACCAATGAGGGGGAGACCACTGGTGTGGAGCATCTATCTCCCATGTTGGTAATGACCAGGTCTAGGATATTGGAGCCCCTAGTGGGACAATGGATTAATTGATCCAGGGCATTTGAATTTATGAATTCTAAGAACTGTCGGAAAAGGTGTTGGTACTCGGGTAGTTTTCCCAGTTAATGGCAGCGTAGTTGAAATCACCCAGTATTAGGGGTTTGGTTGTATCTTAATATTTTCCAGTATGTGTAAGAAAGGTATAGTGAGAATCTTGGGGCATGGTGGGGGATCTGTTACAAGCTACAATTTGGATTGCAGTCTTACCTAGTGTTAGTTACACCTGGAGAATTTCAGATGCATTGTGTTGGACAATTAGCCTGGAGGTGTGAATATCCTTGGTGAATATGGCCACAGCCAGTTAAATGACAAAGAATATGTGCATGCTTAGATATTTCCAGGGTGACTAAGCCTACATTCTTAACCTACAGAATGCAAAGTGACACATATCTCACCATACCATTTATCGCTAAGATTTATAAACTTCATAATCTATGATGTCATTTATTTCTTTATTTTCTGGTGATCAGGTTGGCACCACTAACTTATGACCTGTTGGCGGGAAAGACCTCTAGTGACAGTGACATACAAAGAGAAATTTGTTTGACTAGGACACTGGTGAAATTTTCCTGCCTTTTTTTTTCAATGAGTACCATGAGATCTGTCATATGTACCCTTGTTAGTACCATCTCAGTCATATATAACCTCACTTTAACATTGCATCTGATGGCTTCCTGCGGTCAGGAAGAGATTTTGAAATCAATGTCTGCTTGTGCCCAGCAATGCTCCCTGGATCTGCCACCATACAAGGAAAAAAGTCAAGTGAAAGACATATATCATAAGTCTGTTTCACTCTAGTACTGTGACTACTGGTGGATGTGATCTACCCAGATACAAAATGTACTTAATATCACAGTATGTTAGGGAGATACAGGAGGACAGTGAATCACCAGCATCAGATGGGTAAGTAAAAGCATGGTTCAACAAACACAAAGATCGTTCGTGGGAGTTGGGTCGATTCATCCACAAAGCCAGTGGCTAATGTCATCACAAGACACTTAGATGTAGCACTTCCACCAACCTTTTCTTATCCTTATGCCAGATATCACACATAAGTTGAGTCGTATCCCCTGTACTCTTTACAGGTAAAATGTAGCAGTCATAGTAAACAATGCGAGGCAGTCTTTGTTATATAACGTCCTGAAAAACTGAGTCAAAAGGAGTATGAACACTGCCATTGGTGGTGCATTGCTGTGCAGTATAATGTATTGTGATAGAAAGAGTGAAAACAAGGAGCTAGAGATAGCGATAAGATCTAGAATTAATAGTGATAAGATCTAGAATTAATAGTGATAAGATCTAGAATTAATCAAAGTGACTACTATACCACACATTAGTGCCTGAGTAAATAAAGTGCAGGGGGTTAAAGCAGAAAGAGCAATCAGTAGGGAGCAAAAGATAATATTTTCCTCATACAGACTACTGTTAAGGTCTCATCTTTACACATAACTAATGCAGAAAGCCAGCAATTGATAAAGTGAAACTAGGGCTTACAGCTCATAGTATGCTTAGTCTGCATAAATGGTAGAATAAAAGGGCAAACCTGGGCTTACCATAGCCTTAAGTATGGGGAAGGATCTCAAAAATACAGGACAGCAGAAATGGGTAAGAGTGGCACATCAAAGACTGTGGGTTCAAGACCAAAATGAAAAGAAGCTTCTTTACAGAAAAAGTGCTGATAGGGGGCATGGGATTTAGTACTGTTACAGATTTAATATGTCTTGAAGGAGGTATTAAAAGAAAGAGTGATATAACTGGAAAGGAAATATTTTCGCAATAAAGAGGTGGGTCAGCTCTAGAGTGATTGGGTACTCAGTTAGAGAAACAAGCAAGGTACAGATCTCTCTCTGTCAGAATATGTATAGATTTGAATTCACAAATCTATTCCAGAAGGGCACTAGCCAGACATCCTAGGTCACCCAGAAAGATAATTTGTGAAAAGTGGAATACTGATCTAACTCATAAAATTGGATGTGCTACATTTACATCTAAACCTGTGCCATCAAAACAATTCATTGTGTAAACTAAAATAATGATAGTTTCACAGGCATTCAGAACTCCTAGATAAATTGATAGGTTTATCTTGTTGGATTGTTGAAGACAAAAGGGAGGAACAGAGTCCTGCACTTCCATATGTCTAATTCTCCTCATATATTACAAAGCAATGCCTTTCTAAGTGATGTATGGACTACATGCTCTATCCATCTGCCAGTAACTACCAACTAATGACATATGCTGTACCATAGCTGCTGTGGTCTGACCAGAAGAGCTGGTGTATAGCATTGTCCACAATCGATAATCAAGATGTTTGTGTATAGTACAGCTTGTGAATGTTTGGTTGCACCTATAGATACTAAGAAGGTAAATACATGAAGAGAGGAAAGCTTTGGTAAACCATATGTAACGTACTTTTCATTTCCACACAAATGACACTTATGTATTGTTTTTTTTTTTCTTTTTTTTTTTTTTTGTACATTTGGTTGAAAAGCCTTTACATCGAATGGAGTTACTTTAACATCCAAAGATTACAGTCTATAGGTATTTGAGATGCAGAGGACATAGGCACTGCATGGAAGTAAGTAGGAACTTTGACCCACTTTACAAAACACACTACACCAGATATACTTCTGATTATATTTTTAAAGAAAGGAGCATTTTTTGTATTTGCATTTGTCCAGCCATCCTCAATCCATAAATTTGCAATGATGAACTCATGACCGAGTTTTCATGAGTCTATGTAAAAAAGTTTTAGAATTAGTTTGTTTTGAAGTTTGTAGCAACTATGTTTTAGGTCCTAAGAACATCAAGAAGTGCAAGCTCTTCTGCTGATGTCAGACCTTCTTAGGCCAGTCCAGAAGTATGCATTTGTAAACATGGTTCACAGAATGATGATTCATTATACCATATGAGACCGAGATCATGAAGTGGCATTACCAAATGTTTATTTTTGGGATACTTTTACATTATAAGGAAGTAATAAGAGAAAAAAGATAAAATGACTGCTAAACCACACTTCATTCCATAGAAACAATAAATAACACAGTAAGCACTTTTGTCTCCACAGACTTTTTATAAGCCTATTTTGTGGATTATTAAGATCATAGGAGGTTACTAGGCTATTGAATAGGAGGTCATTTCAAGCCTAGCTATTTTGTCTCAATGTAATACCATAGATACCCTAGTCAATACCCAGGACTGTTTTTAGTAATGATTGTCCATGTCCAGGAGGGTTGTGGGCACCATCCTGGGTATGAAATTTTGGTGCCCCATCCACTCGTCCAGATTCCTTTTGAACAGTGTCATACAGGTGCTCTGCTTCACATGAATTGGTAGCCTATTCCAAAGATGCAGCAGTTGCTGGGAGACAAATCTGTCCCTCCACCATGTCTTATTCAATTCACAGGCCATATTTAGATCCCTGGAGTGGGTAGCTCTAGTCCCATTTGATTGATGGATGTGCAGCAAATTCATTAGGTTTGGGTCGGAGATTGCTCTGTAAGCCAGGCATAAGTCTCCCCTAAGAAGTCTATACGATACTGAATATAGTGACAGGGACTTTACTTGGTCTGTGTAAGGCACTTGCTGGAGTCCCTTGATCATCTTTGTTAGAAACCTCTGTGGTCTCTCCAATTGCTGCAGGTGCTTTGTACGGTACATGCCAAAAGGATAGTTTTACTCAATTATGGGCCTGATTAGTGATGAGTATATCAGGGTTAGGACTTCCTTTGTTCTAGAGATAATGCCTTTGCTAATCAAGTGTGCTACATAGAAAGCCTTCCTTACTACAGTAGACATATGATGGCCAAAGTGAAGGTCTCAATCTACATGTGATCTCAGATCCCTTACCACTTCATAGGGTATTGTTGTTGATTTGATAGTGTGAAGAATTTTTTTTTTACTAAAGGGAATGATGATGCATTTCTTTGCATTTAGTTTGAGACTATGACTAAGACACCAGTAGTTGGTCTGCAAAGGCCCTCCTGAAGTATACAGGCATCGTTTGGGGATTCGATAATTGCACTCAGTTTGTAGTCGTCCGCAGACTTGGTCAGCCACAGCCCGTTGGTTTTGGCCTGAACTTCAGAGAAATATATACAAAACAATAAGGGGCCTAATACTGACCCTTGTGACACCCCACTAGTGACAGGTCTGCTGGTTGATGTGGAGTCACCCACTTTGATAGTATATGACCGGTTTGTGAGAAGTTGACAACCCATCTTACAGCAAAGGGGTTTGGATTCAGTTTGCTAAATTTATCGGTAATGCCTGAGTGTGAGATTGTGTTGAAGGTCTTGACCAAGAAGAGGTATACTGTGTGCACAGATTTGCCCTTATCAATGGCCCTGGTCACATTTTCAAACAAATCCACCAGGTTTAACAGGCAGGATCTGCCCTTTACAAAGCTATTTATTATTCATTTAAAGTTTTCACAGTACAAGTTTACTATCAACATGCATTTTTTGAACAATAGAAGTAGGAAACTTTAATGTCTGGTATTAGGGACTGATTGTAATCCATTGCATACCTCTCACGTTTTGCTAAAAGAATTCTGGATGAAGCCAAAAATAATGTTGGGATAAAGGGCCAAAATCAGGGACAGATTTTAAATATTGCTCTTACAAACTTAGAAAGCTTCTACAATAACATTGTTTGCATTAGCAGATATTTTCTGAAGGATATGAAGTTCCAGACTCAAATGTTTTATTATTTAGTGAGCATAATGCTCAGTAGTGTGCCAGAAAAAACACGGATTTTATGAGAAACAGTGGGTGAGGAACATACTGAAAGCATGAGGAAATAATCTGGGCATTCTGCAAAATTCTGGGGGTTTGAGAGGTATATTCCTGAGTGATTTACCACAAAATCAAATATTTTATGAGAGACAGAGCAAAAATACAAGGAAAATCAGGGATGTCCTACAAAATTCAGTTTATTTGCTTATTGATTGGTTGATTGCTGTTTGCTTATCAGGTAAATGGGCTGATCTGTTGGCCCTTTTCTGACAAGCTGGGATCAATGGTAGTAAAGACAACACTTTACAAAAGTATGGTAAGGCAATAAATTCATGTACATACTTAGTACAGGTGACAGGTATGTTCTACAAGTAAAGCTTAATTTCCATAAATCTGTGGAGAACTGCATGTTTGTTGCCATTCACCCACTGAGTACAGGCTTTTGCTCTCCTGTTTAATAGCCTGTTTTAGGCAGAATTTTCCACAGAAGTACATTTCACTGGAGCTAGACTAACTTGCAGTGTAGTAATCATTTTGCTGTATTTAATTATTCATTCATTCTCTTACACACACGTTATGCTGCTCAGGAACATGTGTAAACAGAGATGTATTACCAAGCTATGAGAGTAAGCCGTAAAAAACAGTTTAGATTTTTATAGATATTCCAAAACCAGATAATCTTATAACCATTCATGCCTTGCCAATACCCTCCCTCAGGCAGCACGTCCTTTTTTCAGGAGGGCCATACAGATACAACCAGAGTAAATTTACCCATCCAGTCACTAGTCTGTTTAAAACAAGATTGTGAATCGTATTGCTTAATATGCAGGGGGAGTTTATTCCAAAGGAGTGGGAGGTGCTGACTCATAAGCATGCCTCTCCACTGTGTTGTATGTATCTGATGATAAAGATCTAGGTTCCTCGTTCTAATATTGGTGAAGATATTTGACTTGTGGAGAAGCAGAAGGCTCAAGACAACTGGGTCTCTAATGGTGCAGTAAGCAAGACAGATCTTCCCTCAAAAGTCTGAAAGACAGTGAATAAAGGAAGAGAGTTTCCAGCCTGTCTAGGTAGCTCAGGGACTTTAGGCCTATGATTTTGTTGGTTAGGAGTCTTTCAGTTCTTTGAAATTGTTTGATATATTTAGTGAGATACATCACAAACGTGAACTTATACTTTATAACTGACCTGATCAATGGTGAGTATATGGGAGTGATTACCTCTTTTGACTGTGATGATATTCCATTGGCAATTAAGTGGGATAAATAAAATGACTTCCTGACAACTGTTATCACATGATGGTCAAAAGAGGGGGAACTATCTGCCCAAGTTTCTAAGTCCCTAATAAAATTTTAATTTTGTAATGGTGTCCTGGCTATACAGTTTGATGAGGGGAGGGGTTGTCTACCAAAAGTGACATTACACTTAGTTTGAGATAATTTTAGTACACCAAAGGTTTATTGGGAGAGTTTGGGTATCATTGGATGACTTAACAACAACCTCCAGTTTGCAGTCATTTGCAAACTTTAAGGCCCAGTGGTCTTGGCTTTCCACTTGGGAATCTGAGAAGTAAATACCAAAAACAAGAGCTCCCAGCACTAAGCCCTGAGAGATATCACTGGTCACTTTCTTACTTACTGATGAGGCATTTGCAACTTGCACTGTGTGGGCTCTGTCTTTCAGTCAGCTTGTTATCCATCTTTCCGCATATGGGTCTATTTTTAAAGCAATTAGCACTTGTATGATGCCAGAATGGGGATGGTTTTGAAGATGTTCACCAGGTCAAGATACACCTCCATGTCAACCATCTACAGCCTCTGTAACTCATTTGAAGGAGTTTAACAGTTTAACTTGACATGATCTAGCCTTCACAAAACCAAACTGGGGGGGGGGTCAAGTCAAACAAGAGTGACAATATCACAATTTATGAGGTTAGCTACGATACACCCCATGATTTTGCAGATGTGGCTTGTAAAGCTAATGTAACTTTAACTGCCCAGGTCAGTTGCAAGGCCACCCTTATCAAGGGTCATTACCACTGCTGTCTGTCACACTCATCAGGGACAAAGCCAGTAGGTAGACTTAAGTTAAACAGCTTGAGCAATGTCTGCAGGGGCATGTTTAGCTCTATTTTGCAACCAGGTATATGATGTAGCAGTAAATAAAGATACAATCATAAGGACTGCTGTATACCAGAAATCTGACTAAACCAAACATATTGCATACATTTTTTTTTATCCAAGTGTTTCAGTGTTATGAAATATTTTATGGAAGGTAACAGATCTTGTTGATAAGCTGTGTGATGTAAATAAATGGAGCAGTCCCTGGCAGCACTATTTTGACTCTGGCTTTTGGTTAAATGAAACCATTGGAAAAGGGCTCCATGGGCCCCATGTTGTCCACTGCCCCCCCAGAGTGCCCTCTACTTTCCCCCTATCCTGATCTTACCACACCATTTAAATTACTTTTTTTTCTTTTTTGTCATGCTTTGTTGTACTCTTCAGATTTTTCCTGCATTGTTTCAATATATCCTAACTGTCCATAATTACAACATAATAAATGAGGAAGAAATAATCAAATTAAGCCCAAGGTCTTAGCCTATCCCCACTTCACCCCCACCCCGAAGCCATTGAATTCTAGATCCTCTGAGTTACATTTGTAGAGCTTTTTTCAAACCTTTTGACACAAGGATGGGCTGGACAAAAATTGTGGCTAAAGAAAGAAAGAAATTCATTCTTACCCTTCATTTTTTCCTGCATCCTTTCACCAATCCCTTAACGGCCAAGACTGCAGTGCAATAACTGTTGAGGAAATAATTTAAGATGATGGTCTGGAAGTCACTTGGGCCTCAGAAGCCATAGGATTCTAGATGCTATGAGGTATGTTTTAGAATTTTTTTGTCCAGTCTTTTATTACAATTATGGCATGGACAAAAATCACAACTAACTAAACAAATTCATACTTATTTTTTCTTTCAAGGAAGAAATAAATTGTACCTAAGGCTTAATGATGAAATCTGACAAAAAAGTAGTTCCAAATAAACCAATAGATAAGTGCTTGCAAAAATATATTAATCCTATCTTAGAATAGTTTCTCATTGTCAAAAGAAAAAAAAAGAAAAGATAGTCACCTTCTGTGTGTATCCCTCTGATGTGAGATCGGGATGAAACTGAATGAATAAATGGTCTTAGTCATATATTTCTTCTTACTTCTGTCATACATCATACAGTTTGCCTCTTTGCCCCTACCCCTAAAAGACAGCTCCATCTGTGTATCCATCTGACAACCAGAGTATAGTAATGTATTTTAACTTGCTGATCACAGATATATATTCACAATATGCCAGCTTATCCCTACCTCACAAAGTTAGCCACCTTTATATACAGTTCTAATATGTGATTGCGAGAGAAGAGAAAAAAATTATCACAGTCATGTATTCCAGCCTATTGCTCATAGACAGTGCACTGCCCCTTTTCAAGCTATAGTGATTTTGTGTGCATATGTGTAAGGTATGGCTGTGTGAAAATAATGACCACATTGCCACAACCCCACAAAAGTAACAATGACCTTCTGTGCATACCTCTGAGGTTTAATTGTGAGGAAAACTACAAGAAATAATGACCACACTTTAACCAGTCCCAAACGAGCTATAGCAACCTTCTGTGCACACCTCTTTGTAGGGCCAGTTGTAGAACAGGTGAGTCCAGGGCAGAAGTCCTCAATAAGCCTGTATCAAATTCCACTTCATACTTGTCAACTGTCCAGATTTTTGCAGAGCATCCAGAGTTTTCCTCATATTTTGGTCTGTTCCTCATAAGTTTGTTTTTTTTTTTTTTTTTTTTTTTTTTTTGGATTTTTTTGGTAAATGAGTGAGGACTGAATCCACTAGATAATGACAGATAGTTGACTTTTAGTCTAGAAAATGCATGGTAACACAAGACCTTTTACTCTAGCAATGTTTTAAGTTTGTAAGAGCAATATTTAAAATATGTCCTTATTTTGGGGGACTTTGTCCACATTATGTTTGGCTTTGTCCAGATTGTTTGTGCTGAAAAGTTGAGAGCTATGCTTCACTTCTACAACCTGAGTTTTGGACGAGGCCAGGATCTACATGTTCTATGATGCATTTTATGTCTTATTTGTGAAAGACAATGACTTGTAATGCATGGATTACTGTGATTATGCTGTGAATCTGGAGAAAAAGCATGGTTTGAGATTGTAAAGGCTCTTATTAAGTATGTCTTACTACTGTAAACTCTAATCACACACTACAGTGTTAAACAGCAATCTGCAATCGCCACAAAACAGTGGTGGGAAACTGTTAAACACCAGTCTGACTTTAGCAAAAAGTTTAAATGAGGTGTTTAACAGCTTCCCACCCCTCTTCTGTGGTAGTTTCTATCTGTGTAACAACAGTAAGTGTGTTACAACACTACTGCACTTTCCTCTGTAACTTGTGAAAATATGGCTGCCAGACCACATATCGTGCAGATGTAACTTTAGCTTCATTTGTATGTTTCTATGGAATTTCTGTGCAGTCATTCCAAATGTGAGTCATATTTACACTATATACATCTTCCGTCATGGATATGTTTCTGTTATGGTAGTAAACAGCTAAAAAAACTGCCCTTTTAGATTACTAAGTGCCCCTTTTGTCTTCTACCCCACAGTCTTCAGCAGCTGTTGGCATCCCTGGATTCTACCTTCACTAAGGATGATGCCACAATATGAAAAAAAAAAGATGATTTACTTCAATATTTTGCTTAGTTTCTGGCTTCATTCTAAGGCAGTGCAATATTTATCAGCATGAAAGGATATGGTTAACAGACCACACAGCTTTGCCAAGGATGGTCTGCACCTGTTCTCTCTAGGCTTTTGAATATCAGCTAAAGCATTGTACTCCCCAATAGTGCCTGTTTTAAGCAATGCCAAACTGATACACCTTCTGACATAGCAAAACCAACCCTAATCAAACCTAAAGGTGTTACTGCTCAATGCCAGAAGCCTAACGAAGAAACTCCACTCCCTTCAGAATCTCCTCACCATTGAGAATATTGACATCTATGCAGTTACTGAGACATGATTTAAAGCCGCAAAGAGCACCTCAGCAGTGCAAGACTACAATGCCTTTCACAAATGCATACCAGCTACTGCACAGGCAGTGGCCAAAGTTGGAGGTGTTTCAATCTATATCAACAGCAAACTCACCTCAGAACTAGTCAAACAGGACAACTCACTTGAGCTTCTCTATGTCCAGGTTTCTGTAGTCAACGTACCGTATAATTTCCTTGCAAGCTGTAGGTCACCCTCTATGACACAAGAAACCTAATGCTCCTACTTGAACTTGTTGGAGGCTCTCACTAATCAACATAATACCATGTTCATGAGTAACTTTGACTAACCCACTATAAACTTGGATACTTACATGACCCTAAACTTACAGGCCCAGATATTCCTGGATTTTGTAAAAATAAACACCTTAGGCCAGATAGTCTTTACACTCACTATGGGTGCAAACATGCTCGACCTGCTACTCACAAACATGGGAACACTGTACACAATGTACCCCAGTGTAGTGTCTTCCCTGGTAAGGTAAGACCACAAATCAGTGTCCTTCATATTAAAAATAAATTCTGTGACCCCAGCTAATCCCAACATTAAGAAACTATTCTAAGGCAAACCTTTTGCTACTAAGTGATAACCTGTCAAAATCTCAAGCACCCCTCCCACAAACCCTGAGAACGCCTATGCAGAATTTTCACAGAAATCCTGTACAATAGTATCAATCAATGCACAGAGTCAGCTGTGCCCAAAGCTAACTTAGAAAAAAAAAAACACTGGCAGAATCCAAACATACGAAGCTAAGACACAGACACAAACTGGATCCGTACTACCAAAAGAAGAAGCACCACAGTGTATCCAACTGCCCAAATAAATCCTGCAAGCACGATGAAATAACGTACTGTTTATTACAAAAAACAAAAAATCACATAAAGCGCTTTTCGTCAGGCCACATAGCCCAACTTCTTCAGATCCAGCTAAATATGAGATAAATGTAGCCTCCTAGGCAAAGGAAAACCACAAGACTTTTTTTAACTATGTCTGAAACCTCAAAGGCACAACAAGGCAGTATGCAGAACTGATTTTAAATGAAGCTACTTACAAGGAGACAAAAGATATAGCAAATCTGCTGGTTAAAAAGTTGATCTCCAGTTTTACATCCCTCTCTCCATCTGGCTGCCCACCAGGAAATACCATGTAGATAGTAATCTGACTTTTGATGAACATGTGTCTAAGGTAGTAAGGAATCATTCTGTGTTGCTCAACTTATAAGCAAGGACATGGCATCTAAGTCCAAGGAATTCATCTGTCCAAGGTATTCAGCCCTTATCAGGCACATCATTGAGTAAATTGCCCCCTTTGGTCGGTACCTGAAAAACCATATTTAACAACTGAAATGTCTATAGAGGTTCCTCACAAAAAGAATACAGAACATAACAGCATGCCTTATGCAGATCGCCTTGAATCCCTAACTTTATACTCTGTTTCCTACAAACTGTTGAGCTACAATCAAGGCCCTGGCATGCAAGGCATCCTTGGTTCCCATTCTGATGGACATTTTGCATATCTGCAAAACAAATTGCATCAGAATTACTCAGTCTAGGGATTTAAACTTTGCTTGTGACATAAACAGGATTTGTTGGAGAAATGGATATTTCTCTCAGCGAATTCTCCTTCTCTAAAACAGGCTCCCTATACATGTGAAGAAGAGCTCTTCCCTACCCATGTCCAAGTGAAAACTGGATCAGTGGATGGGAAATCAGAAATATACCCTGGGTCTAGCACTTAGGACATTAATGAACAGAGGGAGCCTGTAAATTTTGCCTTAGCTTACATATAACCTTAAAATTACCTCTAAGGTACATAAACTTGTGGGATACATTTGGGAAGCTTGGCTAGATTTACGGAGGCCAGCACACAAACTTGCAGGATACATTTGGGATGCTTGACTAGACTTACTAAGACCACAGTGGTCATTAGCATAGCATATATCTATCAACCTATAGCACCAGGGCCAGTGTATACAGTACCAAGGCTTTATGTCATGTCAACTAGGCCCATAAATCCATTTACACAAATTATAATAATATGTAAAACTAACAAGCCTCTGCACTACAACATGGAAGGTGGTCCACAAAGAAATATTCATCGTCTGCGTTCCGTTACGTTAGGCAGGCACATTTAGTAAACCCTCATAGTCTACCCATGGCTAAAGTAGCAATATTAATGCATGTAAGCCCACCACATTGAATGTCTCTGAATTTAAGGACTTTAAAAAGGTAAACCTATTAAAACTATAAAATGAACTCTCAAAATTCACTTACAAAATTTCCATTCCCAAATATAGTGTCAGCTGTCACTTATGCCACTGAATCTTATGGCCTACTAAGAAACAGTATAAGACAGACTATCACAATCAGCACCAAATATAGGGGTGAACATAAAAATAAACCATCCCTTGTGCCAACTTTACATAAGAAAAGGCCATAGCTAGGGTGGGGCAAAAGGAGAGGTTGCCATGGATGCAAGCTGACAGGAGCAATCAACTAGCCCTTCAAAGTTAGTTATGCATCCTACTGAGATATATATATATATATATATATATATATATATATATATATATATATATATATATATATATATATATATATGGTTCCCTATCAGAATCCTGAAACACTATAAGCCTGAAAGTCAAAATCCTGAAAACTAATGACTGAAAATGCAAAATCTCGAAAATGCAAAATCCTGAAAGTCAAAATCCTGAAAACACAAAATGGACATGCTGACGTCACTGTGGCTTTGCTATTGTTAGCCCTGTGGTGTTAGGTCATGCGTTGGGTCCAGGTAAGTGTGCGGTTGGTTTTCTGTTAGGGTTAGGGGTATAAGTGAGTTAGGGTTAAGGCGCAGGTTAGGCATGTATGCAATAGTGACAAATATTGGGGTTAGGGGCGGTTTAAGTGAGTTAGGGTTAGGGCGCGGGTCAGGTGAGTGTGCGATAGTGACGGACCTTAGGGTTAGGGTTAGGGTCAGGGTCAGTTGGTAGATATTAGTGTCTTTATAGTGACATATTAGCATTATTTGTGTTTTCAGGATTTTGACTTTCAGGATTTTGCATTTTTGAGATTTTGCATTTTCAGTCATTAGTTTTCAGGATTTTGACTTTCAGGCTTATAGTGTTTCAGGATTCTGATAGGGAACCATATATATATATATATATATATATATATATATATATATATACACACACACACACACACACACACACACACACACACACACACACACACACACACACACACACACGCTCACACACGTGTGGACAGCCGAACATATGCACTCCCACATACTCTCTCACATGCACTTGCATGACTTATACACATGAGCGCACACACACACACACACACACACACACACACACACACACACACACACACACACACACTTATGCATGTGCTTGTGCACACACCCAAGCTTAATGCAGGATTCTAGCACTCCTCTTTAAAAAAATATACACAGATGCATAGGCTGCATATGCTTCCTTATGCTTGTACCCTGAAGAAAGTTAAAGTACCATGTTGCCATTGAAAAGTGTGGAAAACAAAGCATATAGGGTGTTTGCTTCTAGAATGACCTGCAAATCCTAGTAATGGACTGCAGTTTTTCCCCCAGGGGATTCCATGTGTTTATCCAGTCAAATGGCAAAATCAAGAATATCCAGGTATTTAACACTGCCTGTACATTTAATATATGTTCCAGTGTTGGTTGAAATGTCAAGTTGGGATGTTGTGATAATGCCTACTGCAGATATGGATTTATTTTGTGTTTGCTGGCATTTAATAACAGATAAGAGTCCTTAAATAAGTGTTCAAGAGAATCCTTCCTAAAATATGGTATGAACTATGAAATGTGATTTGCTTCTATACAGTAATATTTTAACAACAAAGTCCTACACCTCTTTTAGGTCCAGACTTCGTAACCCTTCTACTGCAATGCATGTGGGGTGATACAATGCATTGCATTCTGCACAACATAACAGCAATGGGCCAGTAATTGACCACTGTGATACTCAATTGTCAACAATGAACTGAGTGGAGTGTACAGAAAACTGATAACTTTGTAGTTATATTTGTCCAAATAGCTATATAGCTAGCAGAGGGGGTTGCTAATAAATCCTAGTGTAATATCTTGTTATAAGAATTTGTAACCAATGTTGAAGGCTTTGGAAAAGTTGAAAAACTGATCTGATACAGCACCCCTCTTTTTGGGAACATCATAAATACACTGACAGATAACAGCGGGTTGCGGCTGTAATAACCTTCTCTGAATCCATAATGAGATTTATTGAATACAGCATTGGACTAACATATGGGGAGAGATGGTGATAAAGCACCTGCTCTAGGATCTTAGTCAACATGTTCAATACTGTGAAAAATGTATGCTTGCATGTTTCTGCTGAACCCCCCTCCCACACACACACACACACACACACACACACACACACACACACACACACACACACACACACACACACACACACAGACACACACTTTGTCTGACAAGATCAAAAAAAGTACAGTTGTATCATAAATACACTGACAGATAACAGCGGGTTGCGGCTGTAATAACCTTCTCTGAATCCATAATGAGATTTATTGAATACAGCATTGGACTAACATATGGGGAGAGATGGTGATAAAGCACCTGCTCTAGGATCTTAGTCAACATGTTCAATACTGTGAAAAATGTATGCTTGCATGTTTCTGCTGAACCCCCCTCCCACACACACACACAGACACACACTTTGTCTGACAAGATCAAAAAAAGTACAGTTGTGTAAAACCTTACCATAATAGGAGATGTCTTTTCCTTCACCTCAGCAGTATTCATGACTTATGGGATTCCATGCTGTGGAAGCCCGTCATCCAGACAGTTTATCAAAGCCTTCTGTTGCTTTAAGATACATTGAATGTCACCTAAATACTCCTCGTGTAGTGTAGGGCATAAAAGTGACATTCAGGCATACCATCCTCAGAACTGATTGCCCCAGAGGGAACAGCAGTCCAAGGAAAACCAAAGAGAACCTGCACATCCAGGAAGGAAAAAAGACTAGGGGGGTGGACGGAGGGAGTGAATACTGCAGCAGTGAAGGCAAGGACATCTACCATTTTGGAAAGAATTTATACAACTGTACTATGTCCTTACATTCACAGCTGCAGTATTCATAACTATATGGGATAGTGCCAAAGCTCAAGAAGAAAATTGGGAGGAGGAAGCAGCAGTAGAGCTTTCTAAGAAGCCATGAAGAATGACATTAGCAAAACCAACTCTAGCTCTAGAGATACCATTCAACTTGTAATGTTTGGTATATGTATGCACAGATGTCCAGGTAGCTACTTCAGGAATAGAATTGGTATCTGAACTCTTGAAAACATGAAAAAAGCACCAGAAGAAGCCACAGCTCTAGCAGAATGAGCCTTTACAGAAGAAGGAAGGCCCTTACCATGAGAAGTGTAACAAAAAGAAATAGCCTTTGAAATCCAAGTAGAAACAGTTTGCTTGGAAACAGCCAGTCCTAAAGACCTAGGATGAAAGGAAACAAACAACTGATCATATTTTCTGATAGCTTTAGTCTTATCCAAATAAATTCTGAGCTGTCTATGCCTGTCTAAGGTATGCAGCACACTCTCACTGTCAAAGTGCAGAGACAGGAAAAAAGTAGGCAAATTAACAGACTGATTAAGTGACAACTCATTAACCACCTTGGGCATAAAAGAAGGATTAGTACACAAGGACACACTATCCTGATGGAATATCATAAAGGCGGACAAGCCATAAGGGCTTGCAACACAGAAACCTGTCTTCCAAGAACAATGTTGCAAGGAAGCTGAAACAGCAGGCTCAAAAGGAGCCTGAGTCAATTTCTCCAGAATGAAATTAAGATCCCAGGGAGGAAGAACAAGTTTCCTGAGAGGTCTAATATGAAGGACACCTTTAAGATATTGCTTGGCCTCAATTCTAGAAAGTAACATAGGAGTTAAAGGCAGACAAACAGAAACAGCTGATAAATGGGCATTAATAGAAGAATAGGCCAAACTAGCATTGAGCAGCTCACACAAATAAGAGAGAACCAAAGGAACATCCGCAGTAAGTGGGTCCAGGTTATGAGAAAGACACCAAATAGAAAACCTCATCCATTTAGAAAAGTAGGATTTCCCAATTGTAGGTTTCCTGACCTCCTGCAAGACCTGCAGCACATCCTCAGAAAAAAGGTGTCTATGAGGAATCAAAACACTATCACCCACAGTGTCACTTGAAGCGTGGACAGATGGGGATGGATGAGAGATCCCTTGTCTATTGTGAGTAGATCCACCTTGTGAGGTAACTTGTGGTAGTTGCCCTTAGCTAGATGCAGACATAGAGGGAACCAGTGCTGTCATGGCCAAAAGGGAGCCACCAACAAGCTTTTGGGAGCATCCTTTTGAATCTTGAACAGGACTCTTGGAATGAGAGGACAGGGAGGAAGTACATAAAGAAACATCCCCTTCCAAACAAAAATGAGAGGGTATCCACCTTCCACACCAGAGGACCTTGGGCTGCAGCCCAAAACAGAGGAAGTTGTCTGCTCAGAGGGGAGGCAAAGAGATCTACTTGAGGAGTACCCCACTGGTGAACAATGTCCAGAAACACATCCCTGTGAAGCATCCATTCATGGGATTGAGTGAAGGACCTGCTCAGACTGTTTGCCACAATGTTCTGATCTGAAGGAATATACACTGCTTGAAGAGTTACTTGATACTTGACAGCCAGATCCTATACAAGAAGTGCCAGCCGGCAAAGAAGGTAAGATCATGCTCCCCCTGTATGTTGATATACCACATAACTGTGGTATTGTCTGTGAATACCTTGAGAGGCCCCGAAGAGAAAAGAGGATGAAAGGCCTGAACAGCCAGCATAAGAGCTCTCATCTCTTTGACATTGATATGCTCCTTCTGATGATGAGGCAACCACACTCCCTGAACCTTCAGGGAGCAAACGTTGCTTTCCATCCCACATATGAAGCATCTGTAAACAGATCCTGAGAGGGAAGAAGAGGATAGAAATGGAGCCCTGGATTCAGAGACAACTGCTGCTCCACCATAGAAGTTCCTTCTTGACACAGTGGAGAAGAGGAACTGTAAAGTCTCGTGGATGAGCACGTTGAAGCCACACCAACTTCAGAAACCACTGGAACTTGTGGAGTTTGGCCAGAGGGGGCATCAGAATGGTGGAAGCCATGAAACCCAGAGCTCTCAGAAACTCTCTCGCTGTAATGAAGGACAGGGGAAGAAGAGTTTGAAAGTAAGAAATGAGAGTTAAGGTCTTTGAAGGAGGCAGAGATGCCAGCATTGGCACCGTCTGAATCCTGCAACCCAAAAAGACATGATCCTGAGAAGGAGTCAGGGAAGACATTTTGAATTTTATCGTGAACCCAAGGCTCTGAAGAACAGAAATGGAAAAACAAAGATTTTACAAAAGGACCTCTGGAGAGGATGCCTGAATTAGCAGGTTGTCCAAGTAAGTAAATATTTGGATCCCTTGAAGCCTGCAAAAAGCAATCATAGGAGCGAGGCATTTGGTGAACACCCTTGGGGCAGTAGAAAGGCCAAACGGCAATGTACAGAATTGAAAATGCCAGGAAGCAAAAGAGAAATGGAAAAACTTCCTGAAAAGAGATAGATTGGCATATGGAGATAAGGATCCTTGAGATCCAGAGACACCGGAAAGGCCTGAGAGAGCAAGAGAGGAAAAAGGGTCTGAAGGGACAACATCTGAAAGGAAGACACCTTCAGAAAAGTGTTTAGATGAGAGAGGTCTAGAACCAGTCTCTAAGTACCCTCTTTTCTGGGTGCTAGAAACATTCTTGAATAAAACCCCTTCCCTCTTTGGGACACAGGCACCCCTTGAATAGTACTCTGAGACAAGAGATCTTGAAGAACCTCTGGGAAAAAAGGAAGCCATTCTCGAGGAGGCTGAGGAATGCCCAGAAAGGAAGATGGGAAATACTCACCATGAAGTACCCCTGACGAATGACTGACAGAACCCAAGAATTATGGGTGATTCAAAACGAAATAGGAAGAGAAAGAGGAATGTGGTTGGGAACAGGTGGATAGTCAGACAGCACCTGGTCTGTCAGGAAAGGAAGGATTTTGATTCCCTACAGTCTGAGTGGCCTTAGCCGGAAGAGCTCATTTACCACCATTTTTACCTTTAGCAGGAGGACGTGATTGCTTACGAACAAAGGCTGGCTTAGAAGAGTAGTTTCTCTGAAATTTAGGCAAGGGAGAAACAAACACACATTGAACCTCCTGTTAGGCCTCCCCTTGTCCTGAAGAAACTTAAACAAACCAGCAGCTGCTTCCCTAAGCAAAAGTTTATTATCCAGAGGAGCATCCATCAACTTAGTCTTAATACCACTGGATAAAGGTTGAAGCTTAAGCCAAGAATACCTCCTCAGTACTGAACCAAAAGCAGCAGCCCTAGAAGAGGCATCCGCTGCATCTTAACTACATTTGATAAAATGATGAACTACTTGAGAGGAACTCCTTAGCAAGGGAAGAGCAGAAGATTTGCTCTCAGAGTCTGAAAGATCCAAAAAAAAAGCTAACAAGTCTGAGAAAGAAGAGCTGACACATACCTAGATATATGTCTGATAATTAATAGCCTTAAAAGCTAGGGTAGCTAAAGTATAAAACTTTTTACCCAGCCTGTCCATGGTTCTGCTGTCCTTGTCAGAAGGTGGTAACTTGGACGAAGGAAGCAATTGAGATGGCTTTTCAGAGGCTACAGGCACCACAGAGGGGTCAGCAGCAGGACATTTGAACAAAAAGGAACAATCCCCAGGCACCTTATAAAACCTATAAGACTTCTTGGAAGTAGGGGGCAGAGAATGAGGCACTTTAGAGGCATTGGAAAAAACACCCAGTAAAGCAGCCAAGACAGGAGGAATAGCCGAAGGTTTAGGGGATTCCATCTACAGTAACTCATAGCACCTCTTATGGATATTAGAACCCTGGGCACAATCCCGCTTAAAAATTCCATCATCCTAGAGATTGTGTCCGCAAAGGAAATTTCCACAGAAGGAGTAGCCAGACTATTGGATTCCTCCTCCTCAGGCCCATAGTCTAAAGGAGAAGGAATCTGGGTAGAACAAGTAAGGGATTCTTTATCAGAATCCAACTCTTCTCAAAATAATTCAATTCCCTGGGCCTTTTAAGTGTAGAAGAGGACCAAGGAGGAGGAGGAGGAACTGAAACCCCTTGAGGGGGCCTTAATGACAGTAAAGTGTTAAATAACCCCCTGAGTAAACTGCCACTCACTTTGTGGATCCCTAGGAGCAGAAGAAACATGGTTAGTTTTTTGTTAAGGGAATGTCCATCCTAGAGAACTGAGAAGGCTCTGACTCAGGATGGCTTTCCACAACCGTAATAGGAACTTCTTCCCTAAGAAGAACCTGTGGAACCTAGACCCCTCAGAAACAATCAAACATGGTTCCCCTGAACATCTAAAATGGATGCCTGTAAAGCCTCATTGGACATACTGCCTACCAGATCTTCACCAACCTGGATGCGACAGAGAAATCCAACAACACAACCACGCAAGCCTCTGGGTTTGAAACAACCTTAGGAGAAACACCCAGCAGAGTCTGGACAGCAGAAGATTCTGGTCTTACCTTTTTCATCTTCTTCTTCCCTGATGGCTGGCCCTCAGTGCAGGAAGTCCATCCATAGTATCTTTAGCAAGAAGCTTAAGGTGCTGGTTCTCAAGATACAATTAAAGGGAAAAAAGCCTACTATGAAGGGATTTCAGAACAAACACCTGACAAATCAAACAAGACGTATTGTCATGAGAAGCTCCTAAGTTAAAGGGGAACTTATTGTGGAAGTCCTTATGGGGATCTGTCTCCCATACTGGCATTTACACTTCCTGGATGACAGTAACCCCTCAAACAGCATAACAAATTCAAGAAAAAGAACATAAACCCCAAATGGGTACTTATCTACAATGGTGAAGACTTCAGCAAATGGGAGTAATCACCAGAATACAAACATACAGAAAACATGGCAGAAAATGGACGGATGCAAACAGACTGATGGTTAAAAATAGCGTTCAGACTGGCGGAAAAAAAAATATTCTGAGGATGATATACCTAAATGTCAGTGTACCTTAAAGCAATGATAGGCTTTGGTAGACTGGCCAGACGATGGGTTTTCATGGCAGGGAATCCCATAAGTTATGAATACTGAGCGGTGGATGTAACAACATATTCTGTTCCACATCAAAAGGACACAACCTTCTTTAATGCTTCTGTTCATAAAACTTTGATTATAGAGTATACCACAGGTTTAATAAATTTGATTTGGATGAGATTTGAGTCTTTTTATCCAATCCTTTCTGCTTTAGATAATAATTTATTCCCTAGGCATAGGCCCACTTCAGTTTTTGCTTGAAGTCACATTTAGAAGTAATTTCTACCTCATATAGGTTATTGTTATGGTAACTCATAGAGAAAGGGCACTTAACTTGACATATTGTTCAGTATCACTTTCATCAGGAGAAGGTAAAGGACAACATGTTTAGGCTGGGTTAATTAGGTGGTTAAATTAGTTCTTGACAGTTATATATTGGTTAAATAACCAAAAGGCCTGGTCTGTCAGTACTGGGAAACCACTTTATAAAGCAAAGCTTTCGGGCAGAACCCTTCTTCAATACTAAAACATAGCATCAAACATTTCACACTTTAAATACAGGTCATCAGTCACATGATCAGCAGCCAAAAGATCATGTGACAACACAAAAATAAAATATAGAATATAAAATATATTATAAAACTAGAACATAAGAGTCTATAACATACATAATTCATGAACAATTACATCACAATTTGGTATTTTGTAGTTTAACTAATATTGGTTTAAGGCTAACCATGCTGTTCAAACCTGGTGGTGAATCAGCAGCAAATCTCAGTATCCATTCATATTCCTTGGTCTCTAACTGATTGTTAATATCACCACCCCTTAATGTAGGATATACAATGTCAATCACCCTAAACTTAAATTTATGTTCATTACCAAAAATAGATATATGTTTATATAAGGCATTCTTATCATAGCATCTCCTAATCTCCGATTTATGTTCAGTAATACACTCCTTCAATTTACGGGTAGTCTTACCCACATAAAACGAAGGACAGGAGACACATGTAGCCAAATAGACCACAGAAGATGTAGTACAAGTGGCTGATACTTTAAACTTAAAAACATTGCCATGAGTAGGATGTACAAAAGTGTCACTATCATTACTAAAAATATCAGCACAATACAAACAATTAAAACACTTAAAAGTGCCACAATTCACTGAAAAGGGTATGTGCATGGATCTACTAAAGTCCTTATAGCATAACATACTCTTAAGTGTCTTCATATTTCTATATGCAAAGCGTGGTTTATCACCCAAGATAGCCTTCAACTCATCAGAGGCCATGAGAATGGCCCAATTGTTAAATATAATTTGTTTGATAGGACCTGACTTTACATTAAACGAAGTAATATATCTAATGGCTGTCTCAGATTTATTCCTTACATTGTCATCACTTGTATCAGCCAAACCTTCTAAAAAGGTTGGTTTCAAGCATGTCTCTCTGTCTATCATCACATTATGTTTCAAACCAGATAGAAGATGCTCATCATATCCACTACATATAAAATCTTTTATCATATCCTCCAATTGCCAGGAGAAAACAGTGTCATCAGTGTTTAACCTGCTTACTCTACTAAACTGTGACTTAACAATGCCTTTAAATATATGCAGTGCATGCATGCTACCAAAATGCGTGTATCTACCAGAATAAACATCTTTCCTATGTAAACTAGTATGTAGAATGCCGTCATGCATCTGTAACCTAACATCTAAAAAAACTATAGTGTTATCAGATGTTTCCATTTTAAATTTTAAAAAACTTGTAGTTGAATTCAAATAGGTCAGAAATGCATTTAACTCATCCAACGTACCACCCCATATCATAAAGCAATCATCCACAAAACGTTGGAAAAAACAAATTTTATCAATAAAAGAGTTACTTTCATTATATATATATGATTCTCCCATTGATAAAGGACCAAGTTGGCATATGTGTTGGCTACCGAGGTACCCATAGCTACCCCAGTTAGCTGAAGGAACAGAGTGTCATTAAACAAAAATATATTATTTTTCAATATTACATCCATAAGACAGCAAATATTTTCTATGTGTCTAATGTTTGGATTAGGTTGTGAGACTAAAAATTCTCTCAACAATTCAAGCCCAATGTCATTTGGAATGACAGTAAAAAGGGAGGTAATATCTAATGTTACAAAATAATACTTACACTTATCGAATGCATCATTAATACTATTATGCCATAGCTGCAGCTTACACAATAAATCTGATGTATCCCATAAAATAGTATCACAATGAGACAAATAAGGTTGTAGCTGTCTTTGTAGATATAAGGAAATTGGTTCAGTTATCCAACCGCCACCTGACACAATAGGTCTCATCGGTGGATTCATCATAGATTTATGAATTTTAGGGATACCGTATAAATGTGGAATGACAGGGCATGGAACAGTAAAATAATGAAACAGATCTAGACTAATATCACCATTCAGCTGTAATTCATAAATAACCATATTCACATAGGTAATACACTTTCTGACTTCTAAAGTTGTAATAGTCTTAAATGCTGTGCTGTCTTCAAGTAATACAGACACTGCTGACATATAATCTTTTCGGTCCATTAAAACAACCACACCACCCTTGTCTGCTTGCTTAATAATGACATCATCACATAATTGTAAACTCTTTAGCGCTTTATATTCATGGAATGTCAGATTATAAGTCCTTTTCTTCACAATATTAGAATATAGAGTTCTAATTTGAGATTCACAAATGTCATGAAAAGCCTTCACGATAGGTACACTAACTGGTACAAAAGTACTACGTCGTTTACACTGCCCTACAACAGTAGCAGAGTCACCAAATAAAAGTCTCAGGTTAACATTTCTAGAAAATAATTTCAAGTCTGTGACTTGAGTCTAGTTTTAACAATTAATTAAGTGCCCTTTCAGTGGTAGGCGATAGTCAAGGATGTTTGACTTGAAACCTCCTATTATGTAAGTAACTCTTTCCTGGTCCAACTTTTTAAGGCTTCTGTCTCTAATGGGTGTGAGTGTACTTCTGGTTTATGACCGGATGTCAAAAGTAGTACAATGGTTACTTAGTTCATCAGATGTGAGTATGTGACCTTGCTCTGTGCTGCACAGGTATAAAGAGCAGAGCAAGTCAGTGATGCTGTTTTTAACCTCTCTTCTGCAATTAATTAGCTTAAACCATGCAACTGGGATTTAAAAATGTCATAATTATTGCACTTTCGTGGCCTCATATACTAGGTAAAATTCAGAGAAAGTACATAAAAGTAGGAACCCTACAGTGTAATGTTACTCTACAAAGGTCAGTAATGGCTAAGGAAAGAACATTTTCTCTGATTCCTGAGTTTACTATATATTGCACAAAATGTACCGATTTCATTAGAGGTTGTACTTTTAAGTGCACAGGTGTTGTCAAGTAAGCCTTTGTCTATCTCCATTTGAATGGACACTGTCACTTGTTTATTCCACACTACAATTGTCCTTCAATGGTTACCTTTATTCGGACAAAACATAAGAATATGAGTTATACTTTTCTGAAAACTGAATTCCAAAATGTGTAACTATAAAAACATAATAAAACATATTTTTTTGCAGAGAGCAGGTTTCCCTGCACCCCATAAGTGGGAGGATTGCCCCCCAACTTATACATATACTAACTCTTGGACATAACTCTCAACTGTCTAGATTTTTGCAAAATGTCCAGATTTTTGCCTTATATTTTTGTTCTGTTTCTCATAAAATTGTGGTATTCTGACAAATCATGGAGGATTGAAGTCAGAAAATAATTGCAGTCATTTAAGTTTCAAACTTCACATCCTTCAGAAAATTGAAGTTAATGAAACAGCTGTTATTCTATCAACTTTCTAAGTTTGTAAATGTTTAAAAATTGTCTGTATTTTGGGACCTTTGTCCTGTCATTATTTATGGCTTTGTCCAGATTTCTTGCTCTAAAAGGTTGAGAGGTATAGATCACACTACAGGAAAGAATTATGAAAAAAACACATAGTAGGCTGTCAGCTCACATAAACCTTGAGTGCATACATAGCATATTCTCCAATGAAGTGTAGGTATATGACATCTTTCAACAGCTAATCATGTCTTCTGTCACATCTGCATGGTTTGATATAACCTGCAAATTGTGTTCTGAAAAGTATTGCTTTAATGACCTCAGTTTATCAAATTATTATTTCTGGAAAGGATACTTTATCAAAAATGGTAAGTAGGGGCCTTACAGTGTGGTGACTGCCACCTGGCATGATAGAAGTCCTGAGGACATCCATCACCCTAGATGCTCATACATTAGTTCCTTACAGGAACCATACAGTTCTTCAGCGGTCAGTTCTGTGTATCCTAAAATTTTATCAACTCAAGGGATTCTGAATTTGTTCATCGCTACTTACTAGGTTATTGATCTATGATGTTCTTTAGAAGCCTAGTCGTAAATTACTATTAAGTATTTCTCTCTTATATTTTAAGTAAGAATAATGCAGAGGTGAGCAGGTCATTTATATGTTGCTCCTGTCCTTGAGGGACAAATGTGCTAAACCAGGGGTGAATTTGTGGTTACCCATCCATTCATCCAGAGTGCATTTGAATAGTGTAAGAGAAGCACTTTGCTTTATGTGAAGAGAAAGGAGATTCTAAAGAAGTGGTACTCCCTATGATATATATCTATTCCTCCAACATGTTCTGTTTATATTGCAAAAGAGACAGATATCTGGAGCAGGCATTTATGCCCCCACTGGACTTGCAAATGTGCAGTAAGTTTGACAGGATAGGGTCTGTCGAGGGTCTGGACACAAAGGCAGAGATCACCTCTCAGTAGCTGTATTACAGCAAGAAGAGTGATAAGGCTTTTGAGATGGTCTGCATAGATTTTTTTTTTATTTAAACCCTTGATTTTATGAGTAAGAAAGCATTGTGTCAGATGTTTGGACAGGTACATACAAAGGGAGCATTTTACTCAATGATCAGCCAGGTGGGTGCAGAATACAGTGAAATGATCACATCTCTGGACCTGGATGCCATACGCTTAGTGACAAGCTGTGCAATAAAAAAGGACTTTCTTACAATATTAGGTACATGCAGTTAGAAGAACAGTTGGGAGTATACACAGGTTCCTGACATCCTAACTATAAGTTCAATTTTCGGGGATGTGTTGTCAATGTGATTGACACAAGGGACATCTTGCTTGCTGAAGGATATTGTTATATATTTCTTGGCATGTTTTTTTTAGTCAGTGGGTTTGAAAATAGCTATTCATTTGTGAAAGGCCCTCTTGAAGGACTTGGTGTCCTCTGGAGAGGTTATGGTGGCACCAGGTTAACAGTCATCTACAGACTTGGTCAGCCATGAACCCTTAACAGTAGCTTTGACCTCCAAGAAGTAATTCTCAAAGAGGAGTGGCCCACGGTATGAGCCCTGTGGTAAAATACTAGTGACAGGTCTTTTGGGGAGGTAGAGTAGCCCACCCTAATTTCCAGGGTTCTGTTTATGATCCAATTAGATAATTAATGAGTTTCATAGGGATTAACATTTAGCGGTGGGTCTCTTTCTCTTCTCTCATGATGCAGTGACCCAAAAGCTAATTAAAATAAGTAGAAGGAGCACGGAGGTGGTTACTTGGCATTGACAGGTTAGTCTGCATTACTGACCATCAGTTGCTTGAAGGAGGAGATACCACAGATATAGATCATGTTAATAAGTGTAAAAACATATACAATAAATAATTTATTTTAGCAGCAGTCAGGGTATGTGAAATACAGTATTTGCTACTAAGGGCCTTTTATGTGCATTTAGTACTGCTTTAGGTTGATGCAGGCATATATATGTCTACAAATGTTTCTAAATCCATGAAATTGACAATAACTTATCTGTTAGTATATCAGTAACTGTATTTTGGGCAAAAATCAAATTGGCAAATACAGCATATTGTCTTACAGTTGTTTTACTGGGAGTTAGTAATACATAAAAAGAGTATTGTGGAGTATTAGAAGCAAAATCCTGTAGACATCACCACAGCAGAGAATGAGCAAGTTCCACTTGATTAAGAAGAAAATGAGCTTTTATTGATAAAACAAATAAAATACGATGAGTGCTTTCGGCATAAACTGCCTTCTTCAGATCCTGTAATGTAAAGACCAGCAATGGTTTAAATAACACTGAAAAAACAATCATAATGAGGCTTTAGTCACTTCCTTTTTCCTTTGGTTTTTACTTCCAATCAAAATGTAGCATCAGTGAACTGATTTGCATGAGCTAAGGAGGGCATGATCTTATAATTGATGTTTTGATGTTAGCCAATCATTTGTCTAATTAATGGTATTATATCCAATCAAGATGCTTCTATGTTCTACTAAGGGTTCAAAATGACTGTTCTGTTGAGAACCAATCATATACTTCACATTGGTTGTTATTTCCAATCACAATACAACCTTAGTAAGTTTATTTGCATAGATTGAAACTGCTATTTGACACTATAGCCAAGACCAACCAATCATATGTCCCACTTTGGTCCTTACTTCCAACCACAATGTAGCATCAGTAAACTTATTTGCATAAACTAGAATTGCTGTTTGATACTATAGTCAGAATCACTAAGAATCCTTATATGTCACTAAAGTTAATACCCATGTCAAGACTTAATAAGTACTTGATAAATACAGTTTCATCCTGTTCTCCTTAGTTTCTACTGCAAATAGCAATATATCTGAAGCAAAGCTTCTAGTAGTTTCATAAAAGCAAGCTTTATACCTCAAGATATTAAGTTACATTCTCACCTTGCATAACTAAACACTTATAGTTAGTTAGTAAGTACTAGCACAATGTTTTCTAAATGGCATAGAAACTTGGTATCCAATGGAAATAAAACTAAATATATAAAGTTACGATATCCAAAGATATAAAAAAGAAAAAATGCTTCAGTTGCAAAGTATGTTAACTAAACATATATCCAGCTCAGAGAGTTGCTTGTTAGCAATTAAAATTATTAGTAAGTGTATTTTATGTTTATTTTTATTAAAATTGTATTACAACATGAAAGTCCGAGTGTTTTTTCATGTCAGTTTGAGAAAAAAGTAACAGACCACATATATGTGAAAATATATTGCTGACCATTTTGGTCAAAGTACTCATTAAGAAAAGGATGACTTATTTTAAAACGCTCATTGGTCAATCAAGACTGAGTTTGTTAGAATGTCTGCCCGCATTCATGGCTGCAGAAAGATAACAAAGATGACTCAAAGGAGACTTATTTGGGTAAGCTATGGCACTGGAAAACCAAACTGTAAAATAGCTCACCTACAAACAAACATCATTGGTTGCCAAGTTTATTAAAAATAGGGGGTCCGCCCGCTTTCTCAGCTGCAGGGATATCTCTAATACCTTCTTGCACATTTTAACTATTTATTTAAAGCTTGAAGCCTTATCAGTAGATAAGTATCTTGGGGAGAAGAAGAAGAAAAAAATATATAAACTCAGTTGTAACTTTACAAGAAATATAACAATCACAAGCAATCCACCAGCTTTCACGGCAACAGAGAAAGCATTTTCAGTGAATCTGCTCATAAACAAAAATTTTTGTTAGTTCTTAATAAAACAACCTTATGACCTCAAAAGAGCATCCATGATTATCTTAATAATAATGAAAAGACCATTGGATTTTGGGTTTGCGTAAGTTATACCATCTTATCAATTATTTGAATTGAAACTGAAGAAAGACATACTACATGTCTAAACTATTTCATATAGGTAAGACCTTGGATAGAGACTAAGGGCCGGATTCACGAAGGCTTGCACGGAGTCTAAGAGTAGAGTAAGACTCCAGACAGCCAACATGTCTGCCGAGCAATCCAGGAACAGCCGGCAGGGGCGTGCATGAGAGCTCTTAAAACGACTCTTGCACGGACAGTGTTAGGATATGCAAATTACCTCATCTGCTGCTGAAAGCTATGCAAATGAGGTAAATTTGCGATCCAGGAAACACTAACCTGTCCGAGTAAGAATAGTGTTATTTGCAGAAATGTACTCAATTGGCAACTGAGAACCGTTCTGCAAATATCAAAACAGAGCTATGACAGTTCCAAATAAAGGATGCATCCAGTTGAGGAAGCATACCAATGGCCAAATATAAGGCCATTGGCATTATTATGTGTTGCAAAATAATAAAAAACATTTTTTCCCCTGATCTTTAATGTTTAAGCATACCACAGCCCCGTGCAAACGTGCAGCGCTCTAAAAACCAGAAAAAAAAAGCCTAAAAATAGGCATTTTATCAAATATATTCATCTGCCATGCAGGTGAATGGCAGGCTGAAGACAACATGGCTACTGAGTAGAGGTTGCTAAGGGGGGAAGCTCAGTCTGAGAGATGTAACCAAGCATTAGTAGGCAATCCTATGCAAATGAGTATACGGATAGTGAATCCCAATTTTCCCTGCCATGTGAACCATGTCCCTAGAGTGTAAGAGTAGGATTAGGGGAGTAACAGAGTAGAAGATAGGTGACATCATGAAGGGGGTATGTTACAAAGACTGTAAGCTTATTGGAGCAGAGTGGCATGTGTTTGCTGTGAGTTACTCAGGACTGGAAGAGGCATGTCTACAGTTGTCTGAACTGAAACCCAGAAACTGAAGGAGTACGCCGTGGTTATCACTAAAGTTTCTTGCAAAGATGCTTACACTGTGTGCACGCGTGTACGCGCCTGTAAACCTGTCTAAGCCTGTGTGCGCATGTGTGTGCCCGTGTAAGCCTGTGTAAGGCTGTATAAGCCTGTGTGTGCGCATGTGCACCCGCCTAAGCCTGTGTAAGGCCATGTAAGGCTGTGTGCGCGCATGTGCACGTGTTTGCGCTTGTTTGCGTGTCACTGCCCCCTGTGGAAACAGAAAGGGAAAAGGAAGGAAAAGAAGTAGTAGGAAGTTAACCAAGGAGAACTAGCAGAGCTGCCAGGTGAAATCAATCAGAATCAGCCAATTACACAGGCAGTACACTAGCCCAGCCCAGCCCAGCACTTTAAACTCTGCAAACAACATTCCCCCATGTTTGTCTCAGAAACACTGCAACACTGCAGTCTATAAAGAGAAGTGAAAACTTAAAAAGCTTAACTGAGACAAAAAAATGTTAGGGGCTGCCATTGCTATTATAAGGCAACATGTGCAAGATGCTGAGTGTGGTGCCATTGCAAATGCTGCTGAGCAACCCACAGTGAGGAGACAGAGAGGGGGGTACAGACCCAGGGTAACCTACCAGGGGCTACATGAGCTGGAGATAGTGGAGAGCTATAGAGTGGACAGAGACCTCCTGCAGCAAATTGTTGAGCTGTGCAGGCCATGTCTCACACACAGAACCAACAGAGGGGAACCCATCCCAGTGGAAACCAAAGTATGTGTTGGCCTAAGAATCCTAGCAACAGGTACCTTCCAGAGACCAACTGGTGATATGATGGGGATTTCACAGGCATCAGCATCCAGGGTACTGCACCAGTTCCTGAATGCCATGTCAGCACATGTCAGTGATCATGTATATTTCCCCAATTCCCATGAGGCATTGGCCAGCAATATGCATCTCTTCCAGCAAATAGCTGAATACCCTGAGCTAGTGGGTGCAATTGACTGCATGCACATACGCATCAAAGCACCAGCCGGTGAGTGGGGTAGGGCCTACATCAACCGCAAGGGCTTCCACTCCATCAACTGCCAGGTCATGTGCGATGCCCAGGGCATAATACTGAATGTGTGTGCTGGCTGCCCTGGAAGCTACCATGATTCCCATATCTGGCATCTGATGCAGCTGTACCACACATTTGCCAATGGGGACATCCCTGATGGTCACCTAGTGGGGGATGCTGGATACGTACTGGAGCCGTGGCTGATGACACCCATCAGAAATGCACATGCACACACACCTGAACAAGAACTCCATAATGAGGCACACGAACAAACACGAAATGTAATTGAGCGTGTGTTTGGGATGCTCAAGTCATGGTTCTGGTGCCTGGACACATCTGGTGGAGTCTTGCAGTACTCACCAACTACATGTACCCAAATTGTCATGGTATGTGCCATGCTACACAATATGATCCTGTGAAAACAGCTGCAGCAGGAACAGCATGGGGCAGGGCCACACAACCCCCCACCATTGCCAATGCCTGCACAGGCACAACGTGACTCAGAGGAGGAACAACCTGAGCCTGCCCCAGTAGGCAGAAGGAGGCATGCCCAGTATGCCTTGGCCTTGGCAAAGAGGCAATGCATAGCACATACACTCGCTCAGTAGGAACCCTGGAAATGATACCTCTCTCTGACTTGCACATAAAATAAAAGGGATACCTAACTTGACACTACCTGTTTCCAAACATGTATAGGGAGTGTAGTATGTGCATCTGACATAGGCAGCCCCTGCAGCACCACCTGAGGCATGATTGTCATGTTTTAAGCAATATAAAGCAGTGCTAAGCAGCATTTACCAATATTTAGTATATGTAAACAAAATTGCCCGTGTTAACTAGTGCAATGTTGGGCAATGTTGAGCAATGTTGGGCAAGGTTGGGCAAAGTCGTGCAAAGTTGAGCAAAGTCAGGTAAACATGCTCATATTTGCTTTACTGTTTCTTAAGCAGTCTGGTCTGCCCAGCATGAAAATAAAAAGCAGTAACAGGGCTTGAACCTAGGATACTGTGCACTATAGTCATAGTATTGAACCACTAAGCCATGATAGCATTGCAGTGGCACTGACACAGCAGGAAAATTGTACACTAATGCAAACACAAAGAAATGCTGTATCATGCCCCTAAAGAGACATATGGGTAACCTCCCCCACAGGCCTATGCAGACAGAGAGCATCAGGCCAGGTGGTGTGATGTGGGTTGTGTAGGCTATGAAGTCGCAATCTAATATACGTGACATTGGACACTAGGATTTGTAGCACAGTAGTATGCCTCAAGCCAGTATGATAGGCAACAGTACAGACTGAAATGGTGTACCATACATAGCAGTGCAGGCATAGCAAATGTGTATAAGTGTCAGGTGAAACCTTCATCCTATGTACACCCACAGTAACAATCAGGTGTGCCCCCGGGTAGAAATGTACAAAGAATAGCTGTCCCCCCTGTATGTAGAAATGCTGATAAGTCTATGCAAAGTGTCTCATGGAAGCCCTGCAGGCACAGCATGATCCCTGTTGATCTATGACACAATGGTGAGCCCTGCTGTAAAAATACAACTTGATTTGCCATACACATGTAGTATAAATGCCTATACTGGGCGTGCTCACACACTCCAACAAATGCAGTGGATTTCATTCAGCATCACACTGAAAGGTCATACTGGGTGCGCTCACACACTTAGGCTAAATATGGATGTGATAATAAGGGATCTGTGGACAAATGTGGATAGTCATCTCTACTTCCAGAAACACATTCACAAAGTGGTCAAAAAATGATGCCATGTGTTCACACAAACTGCCAAGGTCAAAGGAGGTTCCCACTACTCAGCGGTCATCAGACCCATCAGAGAGTACCACAACACACTTGCGATGAATCTGACTAGGCATGTTCAGCAGCCAGAAATACCACTGAAGTACCTTAACAAGAGGATTGCTGGCCTGAAATAGTTGCCCCATGCAACAAGACTGAATGTAACCCAATCCGTACTCTGTTGCATACTGTCAACTCAGGAGATCTTTGCCCAACAGACAGGTCCATGTCATGGCTACACTCAGATCTGTTCTGAGTTACAGCTCAATGGCACTAAATATACAGACCCAACTGATATTGCCAACATCCTGGCAGATAGGATCAGTGTTAACTTTACCCTCCCTCACCCATGAAAGAGCACATCTCTATAATGGAAGACTGCAAAGTTGCTGTCATCACGGCTGCACAGGCAAAAAACACTCTCCAAAGCCAGTATTACAGCAGCCATGGGACCAGATAACATCCCAGGCTGTGTAGCATCTACTTCCCTGAAGTAAAATTTAACATGGAAGGTCTGTGGCAACTGACGTTTCCAGAGGACTGAAAACTAGGAGCCATAATTGTAAGCACTAAAGATGTGGACATCCTACAAAAGGGCCTCACTGAGACAGATGGCTGTTGTCAAAGCCATGGGCTCTAGCTCAGTGCCAAAAGGTGCATTGTCATCCCCTTTGTTAAAAACTCTGTAGCCAAGAACTACAACATAGGTGGTAGTATACTTCATACTGAAAGTGTGACAAGAGACCTTGGGTCACAGGTGGACAGTGGACACAACTGTGATAACCACATTCCCACAGTAGTCAGGAAACCCTCCTATGTGGCACACCTCATCACAAAATGTGTCTCATGCAGAATAGAATAGGACATTGTTCCCCTCTACTCATCACTCACTAGAACTATAATAAAGTACAATGCCACTTCTGCTATGTACCTCACAAGACAACCACAACAACTGGAAAGCCTACAGCAATACCTCACAAAGAGCATTAGCGGCCTGGAATACATGCCATACACAGACCATCTCAAAATGCTCCATCCGTACTTCCTTGCATATCACCTACTCAGAGGTGTTCACTGCCTAACATACAAAGCTATGTCAAACACAGAGCTGTTGGACATGCTTCACGTAAAACACTCACAATCCCTCTGACCTTCGGACCCAAAACCATGAGTGAAATATAAAAGGAAGGGGTGTACCCATTTACCTTATGGATACCCACACCTTCAGGTTAGTGGCACTGCATGAGGCCTTGGAGACCATGCAAGTGCAACTAACATTGGGCAAAGCTGCTCATCAGATTGTAGCCTGCTACAGATCACGTATCTTGTCTCAGGAACCTCACTCAGTATTCCTGAGAACAGTGGAAAATACAAGGGTCCTGTCAAACACCATTATATGAGGAGATTACAACTACCCAAACATTGAGTGGGAGAATTACTCGTGTATAACTTCCTTTGCCCAATGTTTCCTAGAGTTTAAAAACTCTAACACCCTGGAAAAGCTGGTCACCATGCCCACTACAGGTGACAACATACTGGACATGATCATCACCAACATGGGATACCAGTGTTCCACAACAGAGATAAACCCCTCGCTGGTAATATCAGAACATAAAGTAATCACACTGGACATCCACATCCCGCCCCCCCCCACCCAGTCAATGAAACCACTGTGAAGACATATTCCAAAGCAGACTGCACACTTCCCAAGACCAAAGTGGAACGTTCCAAAGACCTCTTGCTATAGGATAATGGTATACAATCTGCAGAATCATTTACAAGGGCATCCTATGAGCATCTACAGGGATGCATGGAATGAGACAACACAAAGAAATCCAAGATGCACTCCTCCAAAACTAAGACAACAATCAGGTGGTTGTTGCCCATAAATAAGCTAGACAACAGAAGGAGGAAATGAACATATGATAGAGCCAACTTCACTAAAGGAAAGGCATCACTGATCATTATTAGGAAGAAACAATGATCGCTCATAAAATAATCCAAGGACTGTTTCTAAAGATAAATAGCCAAGGAATGTAAGAAAAACAACCACATAGCCTTCGGTAGCTATACCAGACATGTAGGTGTTAACTTCCAAATATGCTTTCAGCTACTGAAAAAGGAAAGAGATACACTGAACCAACTTTCATTGCCCACATCCAGGGGGACAAGTTCAGTGTAAACTCCCCCCCATCACCCCCAAATGGCCCTGTGTCCATCACAGAAGGATGCTGAGCCCCAGACGTCATGGACATGCAGGTAAAGACAGCCCTCTCCAAAGCTAAGAATGCAGCATCAGTGGTGTCCCAGGCTGCATCCCACACTAGGCCCAAAAGGAACTACACCCTCACCTACATCCACTGTCCAGACTCAAGCGTATCACAGGCTATGTATCCAAAGAATGGCATATACTAACAGTCATCCAGCTCCACAAAGGGGATGCCACAACAGAACCTGGAAATCATTGCCCTATATGTCTACTCAGCCTGGTCTACAAAGCTATTGAGCAAATTGTTATGGAACCCATAAACAGAGACATTGGAGACCTCCAAACACTGGACTCTACACATCTCCGCCTTGTTAAAGACAGATCCTGTCTCCTACACCTAGTTGACTTATATCAAACAGTTACCAAGGACATATATGGAGGTGAAAGTAGTCCACACAGCCCACCTGGACCTCACTAAGGACTTTCTATACCATTCCCCACTCTGTCATCATGGACAAGCGTACCAGCTTGAACATTAACAGCTATGTCACAGGATAGGTGACCAAGTGGCTCACAGATCAAACACACATGTTCAGAGTTGCGGGTGCTATGTCCGACTCTAAGCCAGTCACAAATGACATCCCGCAGGTGTTGGTCCTGGGACCCCACCTGTTCAGTAGATACTGCTCAGAGGTACAGGCAAGCATGGTAGTTGTATGGCTGAACAGGTTTGCAGATGACTGCTAACTGTGGTCCATAATCGACTCTACGGCTGACACAGACATCCTCCAGAAGTGTCTTACAGAGACTGATACCTGGTGTCAAAACAATGCCCTCAAGCTGAATGCCAATGAATGCATAGTCATCCCCTATGGGTAAAACAATGTGCACACAAATTACCACATAGGTGGTGATCCAGTATGTACGGAGAATGTCATTATGGCCATGGGGACACAGGTAGATAGCAAAATCCCCTTTGATGGTCACATGGCCAAAGTGTTCAGACATTCCTTCTATGTAGCCCACCTAATGTCACCTAATGTAACCCACATTGTATAGTCTGATGATGTCACCATCCTACAAATATACCTGTGTAAAGGAGAACTCACAGTGATGTGCATAGTGTGTTGTGTAAATGCGTACTCCTGTAGTATCATAAAGTAATCAGGTTCTGGTTTGAATCCTGCACTCGACAAGTGTGTGAGTGTGTGTAGTCTCCTTGGGAAGGAGTAACCTTTTTGGAGAGTAGTAAAACACCTTAAAAGTGGTATACTAATCATTGTCAAGTCTGATGATGTCACCATCCTACAAATATACCTGTGGAAAAAAGACTTTCCAGTAATGTGTATAGCATGATGTGTTAATGCGTACTCCTCTAGTATCATGAAGTAGTTAGGTAGGAGTTTGAATCCTGCACTTGACAAGTGTGTGTGTGTTTGTGTGTGGTCTCCCTGGGAAAGAGCGACCTTTTTGGAGAGTACCTTAAAAGTGGTATACTAATCATTGTCAAGTCTGATGATGTCACCATCCTACAAATATACCTTTGGAAAAGGCACTTCCCAGTAATGTGTATAGTACAACGTATTAATGCATACTCCTCTAATATCATGAAGTAGTTAGGTAGGGATTTGAATCCTACACTTGACAAGTGTGTGTGGTCTCCTTGGGAAGGAGCAACCTTTTTGGAGAGTAGTAAAACACCTTAAAAGTGGTATACTAATCATTGTAAAGTCTGATGATGTCACCATCCTACAAATACACCTGTGGAAAAAATACTTCCCAGTAATGTGTGTAGCACAACGTGTTAATGCATACTCCTCTAGTATCATGAAATAGTTAGGTAGGGATTTGAATCCTGTGCTTGACAACTGTGTGTGTGTAATTACTTTGGAGAGGAGCAACCTTTTTGTAGAGTAGTAGTACACCTTACAAGTGGTATACTTATCTTTGTCAAGTCTGATGATGTCACCATCCTACAAATATACCTGGGAAATGAGACTTTCCAGTAATGTATATAGCATGTTGTGTTAATGTGTACTCCTCTAGTATCATGAAGTAGTTAGGCAGGGGTTTGAATCCTGCACTTGGTGTATGTGTGTGACACTGTTGGTCAATGTGTTGTGGATTTTGCTTTTACTACCGTATGACATATCAGTAGGCATTGCATATGTGAGGTAGCTGTGAGGCAAATACATATACATACATGTTACCTCAATTATTGCATGTGTGGGAACCCTGCTTTATCCAAGAACACAGCTGTCATCTTTGCCAAACTGTGCTGCTGCTTCCCAGACCTTAGGTCACATCTGTATGCTTGTGACAAGGCCAGCCACTGCAGTGATGCCTGGCCTAGGTCATCCGTGTCACACACACTCATTACGGTTCATATTGAATTGTGTGAGTGAGGGTTTATGGCCGAGGTATATTTCAGACCTATTCAAACACAGCAAAGTCTGTCAATGATGACTATTCATGATAGGTGTACAACAACCTTTGTGGATATGCATGCAGACCCCTTATTGCTTATGTGATCCACCGAGGGATTTCAAAATACCTTAGGAAATTTAATTATCAAAGGAGAGATGGCGTAACACTAGGTTGCATGTACACAACGGCACCTGTTCATCATGTTGGTGGCTACTACCTATGTGGTACTGTGGGGATACTATGTTCCGTAAAGGTGGATGACTATGCTTAGTTTGGCCTATAGCTTTACAGCATGGGTTTGACAACAGGTACCTGTCTGTATGATACCCTTGTGGAGGATGCGTGTGTCACCTGGAGAATGCAGTATAGGCCACAGTATGCATTACCAGACATGGACAGACATATTCCCTACTGTGATTGCTTGCACATAAGAGAGCCATACGCCAAACATGGGTGGTCTCAGTAATGGATGCAGGTGAATACCACTGGTTACTGGCATAGTATAGTACCTGAAGGATCCAAATGTTGCTCTGTGTCCTACATCTGTGTGTCAGTTGTCAAGACATCATCTAATGATTGGTTATGGTCAGGCTGTTGAAGTCATGTATACTACCAGAATGCAAAACAATGACAGGTAATAACAGTATCACCCACAGCACAGTGTCAAACCATGTCATACACACATGTGTAGTCAGGTTCCGAAATGTGTGTAGTACAATGCATACTGGCCACCAATAGAAACTATGGAGTGTTACTGTGTAATACAGAGCACGTCACCCTGCGCATGTGTCCACTATGCACGTACATGCAGACAGTGCACCTCCACCATGTTCACAACCTTATACCTGCAAATCTGTGCTACACACATCCCACACATACTGTCCACTCTCTAACACATGCTGCCAATACTGCACATATCAGCCAAGTGGCACGTGGGTGGACAATACACAATTGGAACTAACACTGGTGTAAACAACACTACAATGACAATCATAGCTTTAATGCATCATGCCTGCTCAGCTACACCTTCAAGCATATCATTACACTTTACTGCTGACAACATGCTAACATTGCTATACTGTTATAAAGACACCCTGTGCATCAGCACCATAGTAGCCTGTTCCTGCATCGATGTTACAGATGACAGGAGGTGGCACAGGTTTCATCATATGCACAGGGTGTGTTGTTGGTTTGCCAGAGGCCTACAGTGAGCCATCCAATTGACATGTATGTGTGTGTGTGTGTGTGTGTGTGTGTGTGTGTGTGTGTGTGTGTGTGTGTGTGTGTGTGTGTGTGTGTGTGTGTGTGTGTGTGTGTGTGTGTGTGTGTGTGTGTGTGTGTGTGTGTGTGTGTGTGTGTGTGTGAGGGGCAAGAATACTGGTATGGGCCAATGTTGATGTAATGTGTGTGGGTATGTGTTAGCCCTAGGTGTCTGGATTATGTGTGTGTGTGTGTGTGTGTGTGTGTGTGTGTGTGTGTGTGTGTGTGTGTGTGTGTATGTGTGTGTGTGTCTGCATGCACACAGTTCCACCATGTGGCTGCCATATATGGGTATTTGTGGGACAGCCACAGACTGTACCTGCGAGGCTTTACAGATCACTGTCTCTGGCCATGGATACGGTACCTGTGCCTAGCAGGGGTGCTACTGACACTATCAGGTACTAAGCCAGACTGGGTACTATCCCCAGAGGTAGATGGATGTACACTGGACCCAGGTCCCTGCTGGGACTGTCCAGAGCCACATGCACGTGGTCTTCTAGGATGTTCTATGGACAGCCCACCCCCAACATTGCTGGGGCTGGTACTGGCACTACAGGAGCGGCTGTGGCTTGAGGGACATCCGCAGCGACTGCCAGCTGCTGATGTTGCTGGCATACGTCCACGTTGATGACTCAACCATCCCGCACTGTCCTGACACATGGACATGACACTGCGGAGGACATCTAATGTCTCTCCCCACTTTATATCAGTGACCTCAGTGTAATTACGGATGGCACCAGCTAAGTCACGGATACTGTCAATTACGGCAGTGTTATGTGCCCTCTGTGCCCTTAGTCCCTGTTTGGTGTACTGTTCCATACGTGCCTGTGCCTCCATGACAGCCTGGAACATGCGTGAGGTTGTAAGACCTGTGGCACATCTGCCAAGTGGCATGATGAGCAGCAGTGCTCCGACAAGAACCCCTGGACATCTGCCTATGTGGTACCCTTCCAGACATCTGGGTATGGCTGCTGTGTCAGGATGCATGTGCCATGGATACCACACTGTCCTGGCCAATGCCGACTGTACACTGTCCCTCAGCTAAGGGCATTGGTGATGGATGTATTGGCAGTATGACTGTATGCATGGATGGGGTGGACACTTGTGTACTGTCGATTGGTGGCCCAACGACAGACCCTGGCAAACATGTCTGTGCCTCAATACACCTATCATCATTATCACTATTTTGCTCAGTGACATCAGTTTCCCTGCTGCAGTGAACCATCCCAAAGTCAGCACCTGTGAGAGGAAGACAGGAAATACACTTTGCGACCTGTACATGATTTCGGCACACATGAACACATGCACACATGCACACATGCACACATGAACACATGCACACATGCACACATGCACACATGCACACATGCACACATGAACACATGAACACATGCAGACATGAACACATGCACACATGCACACATGCACACAAATGCACTCCTCACTAAAACAGACACACACACACACACACACACACACACACACACACACACACACACACACACACACACACCACCAGCAATCCAGAACGTACTAAATAGTGGGTGATGGTGGAGTACAGTATCACAAGGTAAACAGTGATATCACACGTGTCCGCATGCAGGACGTGTGTTGCTCAACAGCATGCAGTGCGGGTGCAGACAGCCCTTGCTAATAACAGTATACATGGCTTTGATGCATGTATGTTGTTGTTCAGTGATTGTCCTCACCCTGGAATGCAATGTGTACATGGACACAACATTGCTGTGTAAGTATTAAAAGCTCTGCAATGTCCAGTGCACCATCACTCACAGGTATACATACCATGGCTGGATGTGTATCTGTGTGTCACATAGATATCCATTTCTGATTAAAGCATCTGTGTCTTTAGCAGATAAATGTAGACACAGGTTTAGCACATGCATGCTATGTATACACACAGGATAAGTGGTGCATGTATACCTGATGGAATACCATTGCTCAACATAGCCATTGTACAGTGGTTATGTTGAGTCTAGGACATATTGTGGCCATGCCAGTGCCCGCCATGACATGGCATGCTACAACACAACTGCAACATTAAACATCACACATACACAGTGTGTGTCATGTGACCTATACACTCAATAGCATTACAAGGCATATATGTGTCACTTTGTACAAAAGGTGATTGTTATGCATATTGTGTATCGGTCCATATGTGTGCACACACAACATTGAGGTGCACAGCAGTTAATGCTATGTGTAGTACTGTGGTCACTGTAACTGGATGGGGTGTAATACCATGAGCCATCATCATGCAGCATCATGTGATCACTCAAGGCTACTAATGTGTGCCAGACCGGCACATACCATGCTATACCAGAACTGCTGTACCATGGCTACATTCATCATTTCACAGCCAGTTGTTACATGGGTTTGTATGGTGCCCAATAGGGGGCATTGCCTAACATGAATGTGTTATGTTTTGAAGAGTGTCGCACTACCACATGAGAGGCATCAGCCCCTCAGGAATATTATGTGTGCTGTGTGGATGACATTTGGGATACTGGAGTGTGACCTTACAGCGGGTGTCTGAATACGCCATGTGTAGCATGTGAACGTGTACTGCGTATGACAAGGTTGTGTATGTTGTGTGCATGTGTATTGCCTCTCCTATCCAATGTCCACTACAGTGTTGCCACAATTGTGTGGGATGCTATGTGTATTGTTATGTGTTTTAGGCAGCTAGCCACATTACTGGGATGTGCATAGTCTCAAAGCAAACATGCACAGCATGCATTATGCGTAGGTGTGTTACGTGTACATGGCCTACAGCTCACCTATGACATGCACATTTAATTAGTAATATTAAATGTAGAACACACTCACCAGCATGGGTCTGCTGCCTTGCTGTCACACCAGAGGGACCTACAAGGATATGAGACAGTTTGTCAGTGGCAACAACTGTGGCATTGCTACTGTGTGTCTGCAATCTTACAGTAGTACAATGGTTGACAGTCACAGGCCTACAGATTGCATTCCTAATTATTAGTATTGCACAACACTAGGCACTACAACCTCTAACTACACAGTACACATCTCACATGAGCATGCTCTACCAATAGAGGCAACAGTAGTGTACAGCTATGCCATGTTACCTGCAAGCTCCGTATCAACTTGCTGGGTGGCTCCAACCTCCATGATGATACATGTTGCTTGATGTTGTTGCTGTTGGCCAGGAGCCACCTGGCTCAGGAGCAGCTCCTCCACTCTAGTGAGGGGGGGTGGATGGGTGCCCCACCACCTGTGGCAAGCTGTTGTCTACAGATGTCTGACTCACGCTGCCAGACATGTCAAATTAAATCACTGCAGTGATGGCGTACCTGCTCATATGTCTGGTTATGCATGCCTATGTCATCTACCCTACGGACAAGATCTTGCCACAGTGCAGTCCGCTCATGCTGGTCCTGGCTGGTTCTGGAGAACAGCAGGATATAGTGCTGCACCAGGTTTGCTGTTATCAGTTCCTCCTCTGCTGTGCTGTAGGTGGGGTTATGATGGTGGGCCATTATCCTGGAAGACAATGAAACAATATGTGTGAGCATGTCATGTGGCACACTTATCATTCTAAAGTACAGATATCAATTAACTGCCATATATAGCAACCTATTGACTGTCAGTGGATACACACTTTCAATACCACATATCAGTGCTCAGCCCACAACTACCTGACAGTGCCTGGCACACTCTATATATCAAACCATGGTTTCCACAGCAACAAAGATAAACCAGTATGTAAGACTATACAACAGTACATGGCACACTGTATGCAACATAATGCACCACCTAGTCGCAGGAGGTATATATCAAGCTAATGCATCAGGAAATATGTATTCCATTGCAATGATTGTAAAGTCCAGTTACAGTATTACCAGTATACCACACTAGTCGTTGATGGCAAACCCCTGCCTAACATATGTGCAGATTCATTAATATAGGTGGCATACTGCTGTACTAGACTATACATGTTGCTAGATACGCACTTATATCCTGTAACACACATATGACTGAGGCCATGGTACAGGCATACCTACACACACATCAGACATACATACCAGACACAAAGGTATGGCAACCCAGATGACCTTTACCTGTGTACCATACAGTACTGTGTGTCAGTAGCTACAAAGCCTTATGCCTGAGGTATGTAATCTGTAAGGACTACAGGGAACACACAAAACAGTGGTTCCAAGAAATGTGGACATACACCATACTGTGCTATGTAGGCGTACAGCTTCAGGTAGCACTGCAGTTCATACATGAGTTGGATTCATGAGCAGTAACACCCAATAAGCATACATGTACTGCTTTAACCTACAATGGGACACCCCAGTCAACACCAAGGGACTATGTCAGACCATATGACATACTGCTTTTTCTGCCTAGCAATTGCATATACATCTTTTGCTGGGATCACAGCTAGGACACATAATACCATGACTGAAACAGTTTCCCACTAAGCTATAACACATATACAGAACTCTGACACATTCACCAACACATTCACCATCACACTCAGTCAAACTCACATAGCAATTATTGCAACAAGTACATGTGGGTATGTATCGCTTCATAGGTAGGTAATATGCTATTGGCCCTAGGGCCTATAAAAGTCTAGCCATACTCTACCCTGGCCTTTGACACACAGGTAACTACGTTTCATGTGGCCTTGTCAAGCAGAGCCACAGAGGTGATTCCCGGGGTGTATTTCCTATCTCCCATACATTCATCAGGATTATTTCTGACGACAGCTAATTGGGGGCTTTCTTTGCTATTGATAGGTGGTTTGTTCCAGAGTATGGGATGTCTCTGAGATAGGAATCTATCCCTCCAGCATGTGCTGTCTATTGAGGTCACAAGGTTTAGGTCCCTAGAGCATGTAGCTCACAGGGATTGTGATCTGTCTAAGTGGAGCATGTCCAACAGCTCTGGGTTTGACATACCTTAGTATGTTAGGCAGAGGTCACCTCTGTGTAGGCGGTATGCAGCACAGTCTAGCTGTGGGTTTGTAAAATGGTCTACATAGGGCATCTGTTTGAGGCTGGTATTACTCTTTGTGAGGTATGTCTGTGTCGTTTCCAGTTGCTGTAGATGTCTTGGGAGGTACATACCACATGGGGCATTGTACTCGATAATGGGGTTTATGTGTGATGAGTAGAGGGGAACACTGACATATATTTCCCTGGATGACATACCTTTTGTGATGACGTGTGCCATGTAGACAGTTGACATGACTAGTGTGGCACTGTCATTATCAAAGGGGTGACTACTGTTCACCTGTGTCCCATGGGCTCTTATCACACCTTCAGTGTTAAGTAGACTACCATCTATGTGGTAGTTCATGGGTACAGAGTCTTTGCAAGAAGGTATGCCAATGCAGTGTCAACAGTAAGCTTGGGTCCATGGCTTTGTCACCAGGCATCTGATGCAGTAAATATGACCCTGTCTCTCTCTCTCTCTCTCTCTAAATATATGTATATATATATATATATATATATATATATATACATATATATATATATATATATATATATATATATATATATATATATATTTATTTATTTTACATTTGTTGACCAGGCTAGTCTAGCTGGATATATGTCCATTTTCAGTAGAGGCCTGGGGAGAAAAGCTCCACATAGAAGACTTACACAAACAGTACACTAAACATTAATTTCAAGAATCTTGTGAGACGATAACATGTTCCAAGGTAACAAACATTTTTTTTTTTTACTATGAGAAAAGGGAGAAGGATTTAGAAGTATGTGGTAGACACACAAAGCAAAGTGATGAGCAGGAATAAGAGAACAAAGTAGTTAAAATGGGATTGGAAGAATTAGCTGTAGGGTAGTAACTTGTTGATAAGACGGCCAATTCAGTTGTTCCTAGTTACAGTAAGTCAACTTAAATGGGTGTGGACTTAAAGTTGAAGAAAGAGAGATGTAAAAAAAAAAAAGATGTTGGGCAAGACTAACAGTGAGAGACACTTTAGTCACGGTAAGTACAATGACATAGCCAGTGGGTTGTAAGGTATGATTTAAGTTTATTTTTAAATAGTGAAGTTGAAGAAAGAGATGTAAGTTCACCAGGAAGTAGGTTCCAGCTTTTGACTAGTGTTAAGCGAAGAGGGATTCTCCTGCTTTATTTTTAGATTTTTGAGTAGTGATGAGTAGTTTGTTTGCAGAGCATAGGTTTGTAAGATTTTTATATGGGCAGATTACACTTTTGAGAATTGGTGTGTTACTTGGATGATGCAGGGTGTTATGGGTAATAGTTGGTGAAGAAGAATTAGGTTTTGTAGTTCCAGCCAACCCAGTTGTTTCAGATTGTGGCAGTGGTGGGATCTAACAGGGGAACCTGTAGCAAATCTTGCAATGTTGTTGTAGGAGATTGCCAGCTTGCTTGAGGTTGCTTTTTGATAGATTAGTATATATAGGGGATGCATAAAAGAGTGTTGAGATGAGGTGGGTGTGGGCAATAGAAGTATATATATATATATATATATATATATATATATATATATATATATATATATACATATACAAATAAATATATATATATATATATATATATATATATAAATATATATATATATATATATACACACACACACACACACACACACACACACACACACACACACACACACACACACACACACATATAAACATCCATTGGTGTACATGTAGATATACATATAGGCACATATACAGTCCACCTTTCATGGTGGGGGTATCTATCATGCAAAGGTTGTGAGGTATACCGTTATGTCATAATATTGCACAGTGTTGTGCAGAATGCATTGAAGGTGTTCTCAGCCCATGTAGCTTTAGCAGGCCTCACTGACTGCAACACTACAAACCTGACGAATCATACCCACAGCGTTTAACCACCACATGTCATATAACAGCACTGTATGCTGTCTTGTTTGCCACACACTACAACCTACATAGATATATGCACATAACAACCTTCAACAACATATATATGTCCACCCTTCACAAACAGCTGCAGTATGTCCCTTGCTCTATGCACATGTACAGATGCTAATATATCTGACACAGACAGATCTCTCCATATCTGTGTGCCATACACACACAAGGTCCACACTGTTGTAAGTTCGTGTACCTCATGGCTTACGTGTTAGGTCTTGTTGCAACATGAACAGGTGTCACATGTGAGCACACAGTAATATTAGAGGGTGTATATATAGCTGCAAATGCTAGATTAACATACTAGCCTGGTACAGCTGTTGCCAATGCTAAGCTACACATTAATATGACTATCATGCATTTGTTACTCTGTCACATCCATGTTTATAAAACCGTATGTGCTACTCCCACATACAGACATTGTACACACTACTGTACAGAACACAGATAACATGGATCAGATGTTTGACATTTAATGCTGAGCTACATATGTCACAGTCATATCCCACTGCACACAGCTACACACTGATGTCTCCATGCCAGTAGTTATGCAGGGCATCTGTGCATAGATACGTACTGCTGCCACATATGGATGATTCAAACTATGTAGAGTACTCTTCATAAACATCTGCTACATGCCAATAAATACATAGCTGTTACATACTTTACCTTTGTATGTTTTCGTATTCCTCTGTTTTGTGTGCTTTGTAATAGCTTTTCTTTTTATAGCTTATGATTTTCTTCAAGATATATTTTTATTTCAATATGATTATTCTTCTTTTCAATATATTATTACTTTTTCAATATTATTTTTTTCAATATATTTTTCTTTTCAATATATATTTTTTTTGAAAATTTTTTTTAATATTTTTTTTTCAATATGAGATTTTTTTTTTTGCAATATATTTTTCTTTTCAATATACTTTTTTCAATATATATATTTGTGGTTGATTTTTTTTCTTTTTTCCTGCTGCTGTTGGCTGCATCTGCACGTCTCTCTCTCTCTCCCTCTCTCTCTCTCTCTCTCTCTCTCTCTCCGTACTTGCAATGAAGTAATTGCATGTGTGGACAGCAAGTACAGCCTGCTTTTATAGGCATCTGCACATGTGCATGTGATGGCCTCTGCACCAGTTGGTGGCCACCATTTGGCAATTGCATGCAGCCTGTTGTGTGGTACTTGCAGTACTCACTGTCATAGCAACCCAGTACTATAAATTGCTAAGTCAGGTAGGCATAGCCTTTCAGCTTTCCAACGTGGGGACCATGCTTGTTTGCTGTGGAGACCATTGTGTAAGTCAGAAGGTTCGTATACTTCTCATAACTGATGCTAGGGGTGTAGCCAGTGATTTGAATGTTGTACTCAGACCTGAATGTTGCCACTTCCAGTACACAGTTGACAGTGTAGAATTGTACTCACCCCTACAAATGCTAACACAAGATACATGGGAGTATGTATTTTCTTTTCTACTTATACAATTAGCTGGCATACATACGTAGTTATTGAGATGTTTTCATTTTGCATATGAACTATTCGGGAATTGCTGTATTGTGGATATTACTGTACTCACTTCTGCACAGTTTGTGCTTTTTCTTTTGTTGACATTATCACAGGATGCTCATGAAAACTGGACAATTCCAGTACTGAGTATGCCTACCTACATCCTTGCTGTACCTTGAACACACAGGTATTTTGTACATTTGGGTGGGGATTGTCCTGCTATGATACTGTGTGGGGGTTGTAAAGTGCTGCTGTAACATTATTTACTGCTAGAATGTCTGGTTCTGTTATCACAGTCAGGTAATGCAATTCCACAACAACTGCTGGTAAAGTTCCACAGAACAGGTTTTGTGTTATGGCATTCCTATCTTTCCTTTACATTCACACATTCTGATGCATGATATATATTTCAACAACAACCTGCTGTATATCTACTGTGGCCTAGTGGTACTTCATGCAGTCTAGTGTGTCTGGGGTTCGAGATTGAGAGTGGTGTTTTATTTTGCTGATGAGCAGAACAAGGCCCATCATATGCAGGGTGACTAAGACACTTTTAAGCAGTTGTAAGCGGGTTTGCACAGGTTTGCGCAATGCTTTGCAATACTAAGCTAAGCACACACAAGCGCACACTCGCACAAACCCACTTACTACTGCTTAAAAGTGCTTACTCACACTAACCCCCGTGCTCATTTCTTTGAAAGAAAAGAAAATGGGGAGATAGGAAAGTAGTGAAAAAGGGGCACAAAGAGGGAAAGACAGTAGGGAAAACAGCTCAGGATGTACAGGACAGGTGTAGGGAAGGTCCATAGCTACCCATTTCTTTAACAGCAACAGCTGTGCATATACTAGTAATTTGGAGGGAAATTTAAAACCTTCCACCCCTGAGAGAGGGGTGAGGACAACAAAGTATGTTGTACTGCCAATTAAATTTCAGTTTCTGTATCCCGCAGACATTTGTGGAAAATGGGCAGCTATGTATGGGGCATTAATTTTTTGTGGGAGCAGATTGCCCATTTTTATTTTTTTTTTTTCAGGTGAGAGTGGAATGTGGGGTAGGGGAACTAAGTATATTTTGGGAGGTAGGCTGGGGAGGTAAACAGACAAGACAAACAAGATGCATACAGGGGCGGAATATGACACATGGGGTGGGTCAACACCACTGATGGGGAACGATGTTTGGAAATCGCAAGCCCATGAGCCCACAGATGGCAACAGTGGAACTGAGATCCCCACCCACGGGCAGTCATCACTGCACCTTCACAGCCCGGAGGGTGTCTGTGCTGGGGGCAGAGTAGGAGGGGCAGGCTCACCCGTGAGTCGCGCCACTCTTGCCTCGAGCTGGCATAGAGGATCAGCGACTGAATGCTCGATCTCCCTATGCACCACAGCCCGGACCATTCGGAGGGTGATAGGTGGCCCTCCTCCAGCCACACTTGCAGGGGGGGACAAGCCCCATCCCCTTCTGCACTTCCACCCAAAGGTGGCACAGGGCCAACGGAGGAGGAGGTCCTGGGCTGGGCACTGGACCTGATGGTGCCAGTGCCATCGCCAGCTGAGCTGGGACAGGTGGGTCCACTGGGACTGGCCTTCCCATACGTTCTGTGTTTAGGAGAATTTAATAACAGTATGGGTTGGTAACAGCCAACAGCATTCCAAATTAGTTGTAACAGCATGCAGTAATATTCCCATTAACCCAACACACCAGAGTTCCAACAGTTGAACAGCAAGCAAACACATGCATATATAGAACAACAGTGGACATTCCAACAGCATGCAGGATTGAATGGTGGCAACAGGCCACCAAGATTGTGGTGTTTGAACAGGGCACATACATCAAAGTAAATGCAAATATTTATAAACCAATAGGACATATGTCCCAACAAATGTTTTGAGATTACATATATCCATTGAGGTGTGGAATTGCATTGTTTATGCACATACAGTAGGGTGTAAAAAGATACCTCCATTAACAACTTATATGTACTTATAGTTTACACTACATTCCTATTGACTGCAGGTATATATCCCCTACATGTATTATTACACTAGGCAATGTCCATTACGTTGTGAAATGTGTTTTGCTAGTTCCTTATATATCTGACCTGTATCTGACATACAAACTATCCAGGATGCAGTTGTTACTGCTACGTATTTATATATTTTATTTATATTTATATGTCTACATATCTGGATGTGTTCAGGTGACATTATCAGTTATATTTTAACAGCCCCCTACATTTCTAGTGAACACAATAACAAGCTACTCATGTGCCAGATTTACCTATACATGCTAGCCTTGGAAACAACAGTTGAGGACTGTATATATGCTTAAGAGATACTGGCACTCCCTTCATCCACTTTCTATGGGCCTGCCCAAGTGTGGGTTGACAGCACTTAATACAACACTACTATTTCTATACTGCAGGAGTACATCAACATTTCGAAGAAAGTGACACAGTCACACTACAGGAGTTATACCTTTATTAATTACATTACACACTTTTCTAGTGGCTCTCTCATTTATTTGATATTACAGTACATGCAGACATCTTATTCAAGATGCATTATATCTTCATTTATGGTTTACGTCACTCTTTTTTAGGCTGTCTCACTTATTTTATATAACAATACATGCAGAGAAATAATTCAGGATTTATACCTTTATTAATGGGTTGCAACACTCTTTTTCAGGCTCTCTCACTTATTTTACATAACAGTACATGCAGAATAATTGCTAACCCGCCTGGTGGCGCAGCCTTAGCAGCCTATCTGCATAGGCTTGCTGATTTGCAGCATGGACACCTGCAGCTGTGAAGTAAATGAAGTGATATTGAGACATATACATATCCATACTATCGACTACACTAGCAATTTTTACATACTTCATTCTATGGCTACCTACACAGTAGTGGGGCATTTTGCATGCCACGGGCCTCCTGTATCCATTGGCTCAGTTGGTACTGCTTGCGTCTCTTCAGGTCTGCATGGTGGTGTCTGACCTGCTCACCAGTCTGAGGGACGCCTGTGGCACTGGTGAGTTCATGTGCGAGATGGTTCCATGCAACTTCTTTGTATTCCATGCCCTGGAACTGGCCCTGCAGATGTCTAGCATCATGATGATGGACGTGGAGCCAAACCATCACTTTTGACTCCTCAATGCCCCACCGTTGCACTCAGAAGTGAGAGCCCTCTCCGATATCAGCCATAACTGCCTGCAGATGGGAGCTACAACCAGTTATGGCAAGTATTCCCACCTATGGAGCTTAAATATGCCTCATTTCCCGCACTTATTTGTGATTGGCCGGATTTGAAAATTCTCAGCTGAGTGCACACCTGCTTAACACTTGGTAAACTTTGATTAATATGAATATGTGTGTTGACAGTCCATGAACATCAAATGCTGTCATGGCTTAGTGGATCAGTACTGTGATTATGGTGCACACTATCCTGGGTTCAAGGCCTGTCATTGCTTTTTATTTTACTACTGGCCTGACCGGTAGGGGGTGTGGCTGTGTTTAGCTGACTTTGCTCAACTTTGCCCAATGTTGCTCTATGTTTACTGATGTTGCCCGACATTGCCCAACGTTGCCCGACGTTGCGCTAGTTAGCGCAGTGCGCAGCTTCACGCAAACATGTTTTGTTTACGCTAGTTGGCTCGATGCGCAGCTCCACGCAAAGCTATTGCGCTAGTTAAAGCACTGCTAAGCTATGAGCAATTATACTTAAACATGCTTAATACTGGTAAACTTTGCTTAGCAGTGCTTCACACTGCTTAAAATACATTACTTATGACTTTATCAGTATGCATGTCCATTTCACCTTCTTATATATATATAAAATATCGTTCACTACTACACAGGCCATTTCAATGCATTGTACTAATATTTAAAAGGTAAATGTCAGGAATTAATTTTATACACAGATTTACTACAGAAAATGGGGAGGGGAGTGGTGGGACTCGAACCGGGAATGCCTCCTCTTTGTGCGAAGGCTCTACCACTACACTATTGCTATTTGGCTTAATTTGCATATAAGTAGTTTTTTATCCTCTTCAGTGTCTGAACTGATAACTGTGGCTAAGCAATGGGCAAACCCGCACACACACGCACAAATATGGACAGCTATATCTGGAATGAGGAAAAAAATGTTTTTGCATTTTATTATATTTGTACACGGGTTTGGAATGTGGGGGGTGTAGTGTTGGAGATTTACACATTTGAGTGGACTCACTCGTATATGGTGGCATTTGCTGTTTAGGCACTTGCAGGGGCGTGGATATTTGGACTGCTCAGCAGTCTGACACGCCCCTTGCACTCGTGCACGCTCCATGTTAGCCTTAGAGTTGAGTCAGTGCGCCATCATGCATATGCATGACGTGCTGATGTCATACTCTTAGACTGCAGTCTCCGAGTAAGACTTAGTTAGACTTACACGGAGGATTAGTGAATCCCGGCCTAAGCAATATTAAGTATTCATTATTTTTGTTTACGAACAGATTCACTGAGAATGTTTTCTCTGTTGCCGTGAAAGCTGCAGGATCACTTGTGATTGTTAAATTTCTTGTAAAGTTACAGTTGAGTTTATATATATATATATATATATATATATATATATATATATAAAAATAAATATTTATTTATGCCTTTGGCTATCTTAACTTTATATATTTAGTTTTATTTCCATTGGATAACAAGTTTCTATACAGTTTAGAAAACATTGTGCTAGTACTTACTAACTAACTATAAGTGTTTAGTTATGCAAGGTAAGAATGTAACTTAATATTTTAAGGTGTAAAGCTTGCTTTTATGAAACTAGTGGAAGCTTTGCTTCAGATCTATTGATGTTTGCAGTAGAAACTAAGGAGAACAGGATGAAACTGTATTTATCAAGTACTTATTAAGTCTTGACATGGGTATTAATTTTACTGACATACAAGGATTCTTAGTGATTCTGACTATAGTATCAAACAGCAATTCTAGTTTATGCAAATAAGTTTACTGATGCTACATTGTGGTTAGAAGTAAGAACCAAAGTGGGACATATGATTGGTTGGTCTTGGCTATAGTGCCAAATAGCAGTTTTAATGTATGCAAATAAGCGTACTAAGGCTGTATGTGATTGGAAATAACAACCAAAGTGAAGTATATGATTGGTTGTCAACAGATTAGTAATTGTGAACCCTTAGTAGAACATAGAAACATCTTGATTGGATATAATACCATTAGTTAGACAAATGATTGGCTAACATCAAAGCACCAATTACAAGATCTTGTTCTCCTTAGCTCATGCAAATAAGTTCACTGATGCTACATTGTGATTGGAAGTAAAAACCAAAGGAAAAAGGAAGTGACTAAAGCCTCATTATGATTGGTTTTCCAATGTTATTTAAACCATTGCTGGTCTTTACATTACACGATCTGAAGAAGGCAGTTTATGCCAAAAGTGCTCATTGTATTTTATTTGTTTTATCAATAAAAGCTCATTTTCTTCTTAATCAAGTGGAACTTGCACATTCTCTGCTATGGTGATGTCTACAGGATTTTGCTTCTTCTGTTTTCCCAGCCTGAGATGCTTCAGTGTGAGTGGAATATATATTCTCATTTTATTGTGGAGTATTAGGGATATAACAATCTAATCGTCACCTTAGAACATATGTACTCCTAGTATCCCACTCAGTAAATTAAATAATAAGGAGAAATCATGTGTGCCAACTTACACCATTGTCAGAACAAGTGCTGACAATGCATGAATATTTAATTCATTTACACCTAAACCATCAAAAAATCAAATCTGCAGTTTGATAGGCTGTTATATAACTACTCTAAGATTACTTGCAGTGAGGTATTTGTATCCAGAGTGTTATGTTTTGCAAGATTACACCCATATCACAAAGTTTTGTTATTTATGTTTGTCTTTTTGTAATCATATTTCATGTTATCAACACTGAAAGTACTCTGAACCAATGTACTTTATATACATTTTCATAGGATCAAAGGAGTTTAGGAGGTAATTTCAAGCCTATCCATTTAAACCCAATGTAATACCATAGATATGCTAGTCAATACCCAGGATTGCATTTAATAATGACTGCCCATGTCTAGGAGGGTTGTGGGTGCTATGACCAATAAGCATTTTGATGCCCCATCCACTTGTCCAGGCTCATCTTGAACAGTGTCATAGAGGTGCTCTGTTTCACATGAATTGGTAGCCTATTCCAAAGACATGGCAGTATCTGGGAGACAAATCTGTCCCTCCAGCATGTCCTATGTAAGTTGCAGGCCATATTTAGGGCCCAGAATGGGTAGCCCTAGTCCCATTTGATTTATGGATATGCAGCAAGTTCATTAGATTTGGGTCTGAGATTACTCTGTAAGCTTGCAGTGTATCATTTTAGGGGAGACGTATGTCTTTTGTATTCTGTCTGTAACCAAACAATACACTGTAAACTCTACCACACCTTGGTTAACAAAAAGCAAAATAAATAGATAAAAAATGTCTGCAGTAAATAAACTTCTGAATGTTTCTTCAACAAAATGTGCAACATGGTCATGACAAGTTGGCAAAATGTGAGATAAGTGATCAAACCTGAAAATGGAAGCAAAATGTGTATTGGAACTGTAATATGTGATAGTTGATAGGTATGACATTGCATGGCAATATCCACTTCTGCTGTTGTGCATTAATTATTAAATAAGAAAATATTAAGTTTATTAGAACGAAACCACACAAAGATGTTAAACTGAGGACCCATTGGGCTGAGTCGGTGATACCTCAGGTGGATGTAAATGATCTCATACCATTTACTGAAAAAAGAGATGGGGAAGTTCTCAATACAGTGTCCAAAATTTACCTCAGTCAGTATGAATACCATGTCAGATCTGCCCTGAAAAAAAGACATTGGTCTAATAGGACTGGCATAGCCAACAAAGAGTAAATAAATAAACAATTATTCATGGAGAAAGATGTTCCAATAAGCTTCTGCTTTAATTTTAAACAGGGTGAATATGGCGAACTGTAGTGTTTCTAGTCCCCTGTTTGAGACCAGAGCCACAATACAGACTTATTTTTTCATAATTAATAGAAGGCAGACTCCACTTAAGATATAAATTAACCTCTAATCACCTAATCACATATTACGTTCTGTACTCTAGAACAGTTTTATTTTTATTTAAAAAAACAATGCTTTATCAGACACTGTAGGGGAAGTAGCTAATAATTCACAGTATCACAGAATTATTTTCCTTAAGAAATAGAAGACCTTATTTTATGTATAAATTAAACTCTAGCATTCCAATAAAGTGCATGCTGCATTCTATGCTTTGCCTTAAACAGTGGGAGCAGAGCTCGGAAAAAGAATAAAAGAAAATAAATAAAACCACAGATGGAAATTTAACACAGCAGTTCTGAATGCTAATTTGAATCATGTTTCAACATATTTACCTCTAAGTGTTTATTTCCCTTTGGAAGAATTGAGACAGGATCACTTGAAAATCAATCTAGAGTTATTTTGGGGAAACTTAGTAAAGCAAATACGATGGCAATAAACTGATGGAAAAGTAAAATAAGCTGTAAATATCACATACACACCCTCCCTCCTTCGATCCTTCTGTCTCAACCGTCTATGCAATCTTTTTCTCCGCTCCCAAGTTGCCTAGGATAAACACATTCCTGGGATCCTTGATGAATACTGCTGCCAGCTGGTTTTGTACAAGTCGACAATGCTGAACACCTCTGAGCTGGTAAACCCAGGAAGTACATTATAACTAATAAAAATTCCAATATCTGAAATGTCATGCATATATTTACCACATGAAAATCTTGTGTGATCAGATGAGTTATCAAAACTACAAAAAACTGTATAATGAAAATGAAGACTTTGCCACTGATTAACACACAGCTTATGATACAAAGAGGGTCTGGCAAGTTTATGACCTGGGGGGGGCATGGACTGACAATGACGCAGCACAGCAGGGAGTCAAGTACAAATTCACTAGTGATGAGGAAACAAACAAGAGAAAACTTGCACTTCAAACCCAGAAGGAAGATTACTTAGAAATGCATATGTGACAGGCTGATTCCAAGTTTGTATGTATCTGTCTGTGTCTGTGTGCGCACTTGAGAGGTATGGCAAAAAAATCACTCAGAAATATAACAGTTTCTAGGTATGAAATAAAAATTAGGCTTATCTAATCTGCTCAAGTATTCCTTGATTGTACCAGCACTACTAATTCATTTGATGTACCAACTCATTCCACTAACTAATAAACACATGTATGTGTCCATGAGTTTTTTAACATTTGTATTGACATAATTCTCATCATTTGTTCACATAATCAGATATTGTAGATGTCTTTCTGTTACATAACTTTCCCACTTGTAATATATAATGTGACTCTTTACATTCATACTATTTCTCTTGGTCGCAGCTTTCTCATCTCTCTCTCTCTCTCTCTCTCTCTCTCTCACACACACACACACACACACACACACACACACACACACACACACACACACACACACTCAGAAACCCATATATATATATATATATATATATATATATATATATATATATTATATATATATATATATGCATACACACACACACACTCAAAAACCCATATATCTGCACACACACACACACACACACACACACACACACACACACACACACTAACTGAATAGCTTTGTAGAGAGGTAGGCATTGATGGCAAAACAGGAGATGGTCTGCACGTATACACTACCCAAATACACACAGAATGTAAGTTAAAGTAAACTAATGCATAACATTTACAAAAAACAGATATCTTGTTCTGTCAAAATTGTTTTATTTAACATCTTCTTTGTATTGTGCATTGGTAAATCATGTGAGGAGATACATAAACAAACATTCAGTATACACTGCTTTTCTTTTTGGTAAACAGTTTCTACCCACAACTGAACACAAACTACAGATGTTTATTAACATCCATGCCAAAGCCAGTCTTGACGTATTTAAATTCACAGACTGTTACAAAGAATGTGGTTAAGGTAACATATTTTTTATGAATTCTGAATTTTATTATAAAATCCTATTGTCAGAAGTGCTACGACATTAAGTTTCCGACATATCACAAGACAATTTGCTTTATGTTCACAGTTTTCATTTTCATATGAATGTCTGAGTTATTTTTAAAAAAATAAATGTTTGGCATTTCTTTAAAAGGCATATTGGGACATGTTTAATATCTACTAATCATATATAACACAAGTAATACATTTTAAAGCTTGATGCACAGTAAACAACTCCTCCAACAAGTGTTTTGTTATTAAGATAATTTTACAAGTTCTGACCTTGAAAGAGGCATGTTTCTCATCAAATAATAAAAAGCACAAAAATGAAGCAGGATACAGGAATAAATAAAATGTATTAAGCGCTCATGAAACAATAACTGTACTGCTACACGTCACATGTAAGAAAATGCTAAATATTTTAATGATTTTAAGAATGCTCTAATTTGGTAACTTAGCCACTTCAATGCATAGTGCTCCAAATTCAGAAACAAATTAGCCCAATATTTAACTGTGCTACATTCCATTTAATACAGTCACTATAAATAAGGCCTTTTTAATATGTGAAACGTTCTGCCGTACAGACATTTTAAAAAAATATTAATTACAAGTATACATAAACTTAATAAAACAACCATAATTTTATAAACATATGTATGGCTTTAGAGCACTATTGCCTACGATTTTGTATCATTATATGTACCATTTAATACAGACATTTGTTTATAGTGCTGTGAAAAATAGCAAAAGGTGACAACTGGTACACAGTGGAAAACTTTAAGACAGTAATTTGCTCTGTAGTGACCACTGCAAAAAAAAAAAAGAAAGAAAGAAAGAAGCCAGAGTTTTCTTTTTGTACATCACCAATTTGCTAATTTATTCATTATTTATTTATTTATTTTACATTTGTTAACCGGGAAAGTCCGACTGGTTACAGGTCCATTTTCAGAGGAGACCCGGGGAGAAAAGCTCCAAATGTACAAAAACAAGTATAAATACAGTGAAATTATTACAGTGAGTTATCACAAAACTGAGATTTGTTTAACGATATGTACACACAGGTAAATGTTTTTCTCACATACACACAGCAAAGGTTGGAAGCAAGTAGTTGAGAAAGAAATAGTTAAAGATTTCATCTGAAAAAGGAAAGCACATATATTAAAGGTGGTTATCATTCATGGTGTAGTGCTAACTTTAAATCTTTCCAATAGGTGGGAGATACACAGAATTTTAAACAGTTAGAGAGTCAGTTTTATTCCTGTAATGAGGTTCTCATTTATGAATTGTGTTACTAAGGGGTGGGGGGGGGGGAGATACTCCTTCGTCTAGCCAAGGAAATGAAAGGCCTACTTAACTACTCAAGGAGAAAAATAAACTCTACACAATCTGAAGGGAAATTCATTTATCTCACTTAAATGGGGATTAAATAAGTTGTCCAAGTGAATCAAGGTAATGGTAAGAAAGGATAGATGGGCCGGATTCATGAATGCCTACACTAAATGTACACAAGCTGTATTCAAGAACATCCCTACTACATCTTTTGTGCTGTCTGTTCATAAAGAAAAATTATACTAAGTGTACACATAGTCTAAATTTTGTGGTAACCATTCCGAATCCCCATTGACATTTAAGGATGCAAGAAAATTAGTAGAAAAACTGAATTTAGGAGGAAAAAGGCGGGAGGTATGCTTGTTTTGTCTGTTCACTCAGAATGGTATACACTTAGTGTAGTCATTTGTCCCTTTTTGGAGGATTCTTAATTAACTGGAAAAGCAACAATAAAAATAAACAGAGAACAGAATGCATGATACTTACACAAACAGCCTTATGAAAGATAGAGAGTAAACATTTAGCAACCCTGAATCCTTTATAGCTTTGTTTGTCAATGAATTTGGCAGTTTGTTCAAAGATACAAGTCCAAACAGGAGTCTACAGGAAGTATATTACTGGTTCTAAGTATATCATTTCTAATACTTCCTGAATGCTGCATTTCATGGTCAAACTGGATATTAAAGAAGCTTCTGGCATTGATGAAATGACGTGTTACATGAATTACATAATGAGCTTATTTGCTGTTTGAAATATTTCTTATAAATAATAACATAAGGCTGCTATTGTATTTGACTGAAAATAGTCTGTTAGTAAGTCCCTCAACAAGAGCAGGTGAAATGATTGATTGGTCCCAAATTATCATCTTATTAGCCTACTGTCAAAACTAGGTGAGAAAATGGAAAGGCAATTCTTAAGGATGAGTGAAAGATCCCTGGACTGATTTCTGTATCACAGCATATACCTTTATAGCAAGTCAACCTATTGTTAACTACAACTAAATATTCTACAACAGTATCAGTTTGGGAGGTGATCAGATCATTCCGCTTGATACCATCCCTCTAGATAATTTTTTTTACCTTTGCTTCTATCAGTGCTGAAAAACTTATATAAATGTATAAGTTAGGTGTATCATCATTATTAAGTGGCTAGGTAGCCAACTGTCTACCCAGAAGTGAATGGAGTCTTGATTATAAAAACCTGAGAAGTGCTTAGTACTTGCTTACTCCGGAAAGTATTGTAAAGGTCACGTCTCAGAAATCCTACTTTTTCAAAGCATACATTTCAAACTTTCTTGTAAAAAAATGTTATTCTCATGTTGCTTATATTGATGATATTATATATCATGGAGATATTGCTTGGCAAATCTAAACTTACTTATTGAGTTAGTAAACAATAACAACCTAAGCAGTAATATAAAACCTAAGGCTTTGGATTTTGGAAAATCTTTAATACACATCACCACTGGAAAGTTAAAAGAAAGAGCAAATTAATTTAACGTATCATTATTGATTCACTTCTGACCTTTTTTTGTGCATATTAACCACTTGAAAAGCATACACATGCGTAGAACATACTTTTTTTTTCTTTAAAAGTTTGATAAGAATGAAAAACATTTTGCAGCACCCTTTGTTCACTTTGCTGAAGTAACACATTCTGTATGTTGAATTGCTACAGAGAGTGATCACTGGAAAAATCTACAATGTGAATGGGATATTTTACTATGAGACACTCAAATAACTATATCTGCTCTAAAACACAGAAGGCTACATCAGCACCTACAATGTTTATAAGGTTCAGAATCATACATACTTATATTGTAATTTAAGATTAAATATGATTTTGAAATTATGGTCAAACATGACAGCATTTTAAGCAGAAATAGAAATGACTAGTAAATTGTACTGTTCAAAGTAGAATACCAGATTCATAAACAGACATGTCAGAAAAATAATGCTTTATGTAGTATGGCAAGTCTACTGTGTCCTCAGTGTAGAAGAAATAGAACCATGCCCTACATCTCCTATAACATTATATAATTGGCTAGATGGTCACCATTACATGGAAATTAATTTTTATACTGAAAGAAAATATCCCCTTTCTCCCTTCACTGATGACTTTCGATCCTAAACATAGTGGATTTTAAATATTTGGTCCAGAGCTCTTCTTGAGAGAGTTGAGCTTCAAAAAAAATGTATACATCTCATATAAAAACTGTGACATAACGTTAGCATAAAATAGCAAACTCTTAAAAGCCTCATCATGGCATAACATGTTAAATAAGTTACTTGAGTACTGCTCCCTCAAAAGCCCATGAACACATGGTTACAATTATATGTAGTCTTAAGGTATCATTAAAGTTGCAGCTAGTACCGCAAATGCTATTTAGAGTCTATGCTTTGGCATGTGCAGAAAACTAAAGTACCAGTGGAGAAACATGCTGTAGGTGTATTGGACACTATAAAATTGGCCCTAGGCATGCGTGCGTGCATGTGTGTGCCTTCTATGGAAGGGTGAGCATCGGGCTGACAACGCAACACCATAAAAACTCCACTGCCAATCATGAGCGGACAGGTGACTAGCTGTGGCAACCCCTAACTGGGAAAAGCCAGAAGAAGAAGAAGAAGGAGAAAGGTGTTGTTACTGTAGTCAATGCATTTTTGTTGTTGTTTGCAAACAGCAAACTTAAAATTTATATGTTACTGTATCCACAAAACAGGAGCAAAGGGCTGTTATTCTGTTTAATTTTCATCCAGTTGCAGCAGCATTTTTTCTCATTTATGATAAAGCATTTTTGTCTCCTGTATGTGTATATATATATATATATATATATATATATATATATATATATATATATATATATAAGATCACTACTAAATCCTGAATACTTACAATACCGAAGACCAGAATCCCGAGACCAGATACCCGAAAGATTGGAAGACCAGAAGCGCGAAATTTAAAATCCCATACACCACACACACAAACACACCTCCACCCAAAACACAAACACATAAACCTACACTACATAAAAGCAGGGGGGCAAGGCCCCCTGCACCCCCCACACCCACCCTACTTAAATATTCTAACTCCAAGGTTACACTATACAGACAAACACACGTAAACACCACCACACACACCTACATTCCACACACACACACACACACACACACACACACACACACACACACACACACACACACACACACACACACACACATCACAGTCACAACACACAATTACACACATTAAAGCCCCTAACCAACACAACCAAACATAGATACTTACCTAACCTTCTGACATTTCCGTACTTCACAATTTTGAAATTCGCACTTCTGGTCTTCCGATCTTCTCGTCTTTCGGTATCTGGTCTCAGGATTCCAGTCTTTGGTATTGTAAGTATTTGGGATTTAGTAGTGATCATATAGATTCATAGATTCATAGATTAGTACTAAGCTAACTGCCCTTGTGGGCCATTTTAAGCCTAGCCAATTATCCCTTGTGAGACTCATACCCTGCACCTTGTACACCTTAACCATTAGGCCACCCTCCCAACAATATATATATATATATATATATATATATATATATATATATATATATATATATATATATATATATTTATACAATTTGTGTGTTTAAAGTTTGATTGTCCAGGGTTTTAAACTGAAAGCTTTATACCTTCAGTGTGCTGTTGAGGCCAGGATTCTTAGAGATATACAGTACACTGGAACAAGGCATATGCTATATAGAGGTAATACACAGCTGTGTAAAGCAAACATGAATATTCAAATGGCAACATAGTCTGTGTCTGTGCAGCTAGGTGTGCTCGATTGAGAAAAGAGGCGCAACAGGTAAGCTGTAGAAGCTGAAGGACAAGGGAGCAGCCACATAGACCCTAGTGCAAACCTCATGAAGCCGGATAGTAGCAGGTAACCTGGATCAAAATATGGAGGACAAGGGAATTGGCAACTGTCATATGGTAATAACTTACAGCACATTTCAGCTAGACACTTATTGGTTCCAAGAAAGAGAAGGAAAGATGAGTTTAGGAAATTATGGCGCACGGCAAATACAAGTACACATACAAGATAACCATGAAGGAAAAATAGGTGTGGAAAGGCACAGTACACTCTTTGTGTGGAGGAATGCTCCCTTTTATTTATATAATAAGAGAAGGGATGATGAGAAGGGGGACAGAGAAAGGGGAAGGAAATGTGTGGAAGGGTAAAGAGCAGGGGACATAAATAAACAAAACAGTGCAAATAAATAGGACAAATGTTCACATACTAGGAGGTGAAGACACGGGCTGCATATAGACAAACAGATAGTGGACAAATGATGATGAACAGGAGGAGTGGGTTAGACATAAGGAGTGGGTTGTGATACAGCACAATAGAGATACACCTGACTGGGGCTAAGATGGGACATGGCGAGCATGCTGACTGCCAACCAGCCTAGATGGATGTCAGTGCAACTTATCAGACAGCTAAGGCAAGTCAGAGTAGTCAATGGCAGAGCCCATATTATTCTCTGATGGGAATATGGCAGGGGCCTACTGGTTGAACAAATCTGCAATTCCATTCAAGAGCGGCATGGTAATGCCTTCCAAGATGGATACACACTGATCAACAACTTAATTTCAACTCTCCCAGTGTTAAAAAAAGAAACTGAGAAATAAAAGCTAGCGATTCTGTCAGTTTGAGTAAAATTCTGTTACTGGCTAGTAAGTCCACTACATGGATGCCAGCAAAGAAGAATTTTTGAGAACCTGAAAGAAAATCAACTAGAAAAGGTGAAGAGAACAACACTGACTAAAAAGAATCCTGAAGCTGTTCAGCAAAAATCAGTTTGAGCTTTGGTGAAAGAGGTGGCTTCCTCTAATTTAGAGGAAAACAAATCAAATGTACTCAGAGGTTATTAAAATAAATGCAACAGTGAAGGAGTATATCAACTCAAATTACAAAAGGATGGAAAAATAGAAGTTTTAACTAGCTATTCAGATGAACTGAAAAAGTCGAAAAATCAAAGGATGAAATGAAGAAAAGATTGGCTGAGTATGAAACTTCTCAATAAGAGCTGTTTAAAAATGGTAGCATTAGAAGTCAGAACAGTCAGAGAAAACCTAAGATTTTCTGCTGTATCAGAGAAACTGGAAAAAACTGACTGTAATCATTTTTTTGAAAGCACAAATAAGCAACTGGACTGGTATTCCACATCAGGATTTGTTAATTGAAAGGGCACATATACTACATGCTCCAAATCTGGCCATGAGAATGCAGCTAAGACCTATATGCATTATTATAGATGCAGTCATATCATCAGAGAAAGTTGATCCTGGCAAAACTTTGGCAGAAGGGAAAAGTATTAAAAATTGAAGACTGCATACTGTTTTGTGAAAAATCATCATGCATTGTACACCATGCAGACGAGAAGCAATTTCTAGTAATTAGGGAATGTCAAGAGGCAGGTGTGATATTCAAGCTGCCATATCCAGCTGTCTTTAGAATATTTTTCCTGGAAGATCAAAAACACTTTAATACAGAACAGGCTAAGGAGGAAATGCAAATATTTATCCAACAAAAAGTGAGCCATCAAACAGAAAGGGACTTTGCTTCTCATTCTTCTAACAATAAAGTTTATACAGAGGCTTTGCCAGTGAAACTTTTTCTAGTGTTTCAAAGATAAATACTTGAGAGACATAAAATAGCATAGGAGTTGACTAGAAGAAGCTGGGGTTTCTTTGACTTGAACCAAAGTCTGGTGTTGGGAGACAGAGATAAACAGGACGAATACCAGCAACACTGACATTAGTGAATAAATGTGAGATTGTAAAGCATCAATAGCATTTGTGAAATATGCCTTTTCAAGAAAAACTGGTTCAGAAAGAATTAATTTTTGTTGACTTTGTTAAACTTGTGGGTGGACTATAAATCATATATACCACTATATGTCATTAATGTTTCAAAAGACACTAAAAGGAAAAAAAAGTAACTGTAAATAAAACAAGTGTTTTTCTTAATAGTATTTTATAAAAATTTCATTATATAAACTGCATGTTATATAGTAAAACAGCTTTGTGTAGTATGCAGGCAGGGGAATTTTATGTGGGGTAGGGGTAGTCTTTTCAGTGATTGTTGAACGTGATATTTATTTATTTATTATTTATTTAATGACATTTGATTACTGGGAAAGTATGACTGGGTAGAAGCCCATTTTCAGTGGAGGCCCAGAGAGAAAAGCTCCAAATTATTACAAAACATTTTAAGAGCAATAATTTTACAATCTTCTAAAATAAAACAAAAACATATGCAGTTTAAATAATTATAACAAATTAGACATAATATAAAATATTGGTTAAGAATTGATACAAGGCATATGACAATAATTTAATATTTAGATAATTTTTGGACAGTTTGTACAGAAATTAAAGAAAAGTTAGTGTAATACAAATAGGAATTGCAATATAAAGTGTAGGAAAACAGATTTATTGTATATTTAGAGAGGAAAATCAGAGAAGAGAATTAGATAGTAGTAAGGGTGTAAATGAAAAAGGGAAAGAAAGGAAGTATAATGAATGAAAATGTACTTGCTCACATTTAGGGATATACAGATAGGTTATCCTGGTTTTGAACAAGAACAGAGACAGATTTTAGCTAGGAAGTATTTCAGAGTGGTTTTGAAAGATAGGAGGGTGGGTTAAGACCTGACAGATACAGGTAAGGAGTTCCAGGCCTTACCAGTGCAGACAATACCTAGCAGTTTTGCTAAGTTTATAGACAGACAGGAGTTTTTGGTCAACAGATCACGATGACCAACTGGGAACATAGTTGCACTGAATGTTTTTTAATGCTGGCCAGGCAGATGGATGCTGGATATAATTTTATATTGTGGTAGAAAGTTGTGTATATGTTAGTTAATGTGACAGCTGTATCCAATTTAGGCTTTTCATTGCTATACAGTGGTGGGTTCTGAAAGCGGGTATGTGCTGCAAATTTAGCAGTTTTGTTATAGAATTGTTTTCAAGTTTCAGTTTTTGTGAAGTCTAGAGGATAGTAAGGATGAGAGCACCATAAAGAAGAGCTGGGGGGGGGGGGTAAGTAGTTGAAAGTGGAATTTTAGTTGCATCAGAAAGAAAGTTGCCGTTGTAAAGTATTCCTAGTTTTTAATGCTTTTTTATGTAATTTTGTATATGCAGGTCAAATGTAAGATTATCATCACCCATCACCCCTAATAGTTTGCTATGAGAAGTGACTCCAATGGTTGTATTATCAAGAGAGAAGACTTTAAATTTAGTTTTTTTTCATGAGACAGGGATTTAGGGAAAAAAGTACTAGTTTGGTCTTTTTTGAGTTGAGCATGAGTTGTGAGTTACTATGCCATGTTTTAGTGGTGGCTCAAGCTTCCTGAGTAATTTTTTGGAGGTGTACCATGTTGTCAGATGTGCAAATGATAGTGGAATAATCTGTGTACTGTATTAAAGTGGCCTGTTTTGAGGAAGTATAGAGAGTTTTGGTAAAAATATTAAAGAAGAGGGGACAAAGGATAGAGCCTTGTGGTTCACCAGTTGTAACTGGATGGTAAGGGGAGAGCACAGAGTGCCATTTTACCAACTAATACTTATTAGATATGTAACTTTTGAAGCATAGAACAGTGGGCTGAAAGAGACCTAGTGAGGACATTTAAAGAAGACGTTTGCTGTGACTAACTTTGTTGAAGGCTTTAGACAAGCAAGAGAGTAGCTTGTCATTTTCTCTAGCTGATAAAATAATAAAGTTGACAAGTACTTTTTAGTTGTTAGAAATATAGGATTTACAATGTAGTAAGAGAAGAAAGGCTGGGGAAAAAAAGCAACTTTAATATGTTGTGATCTTGGGTTGCTGGGGTGTAAAAGTAAACCGATTATATTACATTTAGAGCTGAGATTTTTTTCTTCTTTCTGCAAAGGTGAATATCTGGATTAATGCCCTTGGCTCAGTCTATACACAAGTGTTTTTGTAAGCTAGTAGGCTTGAAAAATAAAACAAAATGAGAAAAGCCATAAGAAGTGCAAAGTTTCTTGTATTTGCAATGATATTACCTTGTTTTTCTCCATTACCAAATGTTCAATAGAAGTCAAAATTCTACAGCTGAAAGTAGTTGTACATTCTGTTCTGTGTTGAGTGACATTGACAAAGATTCCTTCATGCACCTGCAGAGTTCTCTATTTTGTTTATTGCTTTCTCATTGCTGACTATGTTGCCAAGGAGATGAGCTGTCTGTAGGTCCAAGCGATTAATCTTGAGAGTTCTGAACATTCTTTGCTGAGGGAAGTGCAAACTTTAAAGGTACAATGACAAGCAGTTCAGTGAAAATTAAAGTTTGAAATTATTGGAAGTGAATAAGAGTTAGTATCTTCCCCTAGCAGCCTTAATACTTTAATGCATTTAATTGACCATTGTATGATTTTGTTTTATTAAAAAAAAGCCGGTGCACTTTTCCTTAGGGCTAAAAGTTAAAAGTGCTTTCTGAAAGCATACAAGCTTTTTTTACATCTGGGAGGGGAACAGGGATAAGAAAGAAAAGACACCAATCAGTGTAAATGGGAGCACAGGTTATAACATACAGTTTAGTATGAGTAATCTTAATTTTAGGTTAGGTAATACCCTTGGGTGCAGTTGTCAATTTGGGGCAAATGTTTCTATATGGTTAAAGTTCATGTTTTGAAAATGTACAAAGTTATGTGTGTTTGTTCTAAATTAATTGCTTACAGGGTGTTCTGAAATTTTTTTTGATAGTGTTCATTAAAACAAAATGTTTTTAAAATGTGACATAGTTTCAAATGGAGATGACAACAAACAACTGTTAAAGATCAGCCTGACAAACATTAGTGTGTGCATGTAACACAAAAGGTGAAAATGCACGTTAAAAAAACACTGTCATATATAACAGTTGGGAATAACTTCTTGTCATGATGGCTACAGTATAAATATTATCTTGGAAAGTAGAAGGCCTTACAGGTATAGACAACAAGGAAAGAGTGTTGAACTATATTGAGAATGCAGAGTGCAAAAAGAAATGCTGCAGATGATACATTTGGAAAAAATGAGCATGTGAATTTGATAAAGAAAAGATTTTTTGATGGGTATTCGGCAGAATATCAGGGACAAAGGGAAATGGGAGTAATTTATACTAATTACTAGAGAAGCTCCAGTAGTGATAGAAGAGCATAAAAATTATAATAATGGTACATTTCCAATAGTAGGGGGCTACTGGCAAGAGAGAGGATTACGCTGGCATATATTTATATCCCAAAAACTGCTATTATGAAAATTTTGTGAGAAATAATCAGCTTTCAGCAAGGAATATTACATATAGATGAGGAATGGAACTTGATTTCCAACAGTGAGGAAATATCTGGGAATCTGGAATGGAAAATATAACAAAAGAGGGCAGATTTCTGAAGAAATATACGGAAATAATTGGCAGTACAAACTTGTCGAGAATTTACATTGTATTCTCCCAGGTATAATAAATGGACTAGATTAGATAAAAATTGTATTTCAGAGGAACATGTGTATTTAATTGAAAGCTACAGTATATATCCAATAACTATTTCAGATCATGCACCAATAAAAACTAAGATTAAAATGCAGAGTAATAAAGTAAAAATGAGATATTGATTATTTCCCATCTATCTGTTGAAGACAGAAGCATTTAAGGGATGGGTATTGGAAATTATTGATGATTAACTGGAAAAGACAGAAATTTTTCAGAAGTTATTACTAGTGAGTGGGATAAAATGTAAATGGAGTTAAAAATAGGGTAGAAATCAAAGAGAAAGATATATAGTTAATAAATAATACACATTATTTACAGGGGCAGGCAAAGTTTAAAGTACAACAGAATAAAGGGACTCTCACAGAACAAAGAGGTGCAACTGGAAAGTGCTAAAGAGAGTATCTGTATAATATGCATGTGTTTAGAAAGATTGCTGTTAAGCAAGTATTTTTGATAACTCCAGGGCACAAAAACTTTTAGCACAATTACTTAAGCAGCAGAAAGTGGAAAGTGTTGTCGCCAAACTTAGGGAGCATATAACAATAAAACTAATCAGAGATCTTGTAGACATATTAAAGATATTTCAGAATTTTTTTGATAATTTCTATAAAGCTTAAAAATATGTAAAGAAAGAAATAGCATGAATGGAAACATTTATGGAAGACTTAATTATGCCACAGTTAGAGGTAGATTAGGCAGCAATTAACAGTTAAGATAGGAGATGAGATAAAAAGAGTGATATATAATCAATCTGTAGGAGACTTTCCATGAATAGATGGTATTCCTGTTGACATTTGGACTTTAACAGAGAAGAAAGTGATAAAGATCTAGAAGGTTTTGTTGAACAGTATTTTAAATGGATAGGGAAGCACCAACATCTTGAAAGAACACTGGGTGGTTGTATTATCTAAAGACAGTAAAGACATGGCAGACCCAGCTTCATTTAGAACTATTTCAATTTTACTCTATGATTATAAGTGTCTATGGCTATAATAGCTGAAAGAATGGCAAAGGTGTTGCCAAAATTGATAGACATGGGTCAATGTGGTTTTGTGGACGGGACTGCAAATATTTGACAGCATTAATAGAACAATGATGATCCGAAGCAGAATGTAAGAAAATACCACTGTTGTCAGTGGGTCTTGATGCAGAGAAAGCACTCAAAGGAGTAAGCTGGAATATTATGACTACAGTAATGGAAGTATTTGCATTCCCTGATAAAAGAATACAGTTAATTATGAGGATATACGAAGGACTGGAGGCAAAAATGAAAATGGGAGGGCTCCTCTCTGATGAATTGTCTCTGAACAGAGGAATCAGGCAGGGGTGTCCTCTTTCCCCTTTGTTATTTGCTTAATATTAAAAGTCATTGTCAAAGAAAATAAGGGACTCAGAAATTCAAAGATATAATTGGTATGGTGATCAAGAAAAGTTAGCTTTATTTGCCTGCGATATTATTTTGTACCTAATGAATCTAGAAAAGTAAATCTCAGTGTTGTGGAACATTTTGAGATTGTTTCAAGTCGGGATATAACATTTTCAGTATATAAAATTAATAAAGATAAAACAAAGGTTGTAACAGCAAATTATGCACCTATGCATAAGCCAGCAGGATCCAATGTTAATAGCCCAAATACAAATAATTGCTATAGGAAATATAGTAGTTTTGTACCGATTAACTATCCTATCTTGGATGCTTTTATTAAGATACGTGAGGATGAAATTTATGATATATTACAAAAAGAGCAAAGAGGTAATATATATCACAATATGACTAGGGATGAAAGTATAGCATTGAGGTCATTACAAGCTGACAGTCAGATAGTGATACGTCCAGCAGACAAAGGGGGCATGACAGTTATAATGGATAGGGAATTCTATGTAGGTTCTATGAATGTTATGTTGGCAGATCATAAAACATATAGAATGCTTAGTTTTAGACAAGTGGAGAATATGATTAGAGATATATGGTTGAGGTTGAATGACTACCTCACTTCATATAATATCACATTGGAATTTAGGAATTACTTGGAAGTTACCCATCCTGTGGCTCCATGTTTACAAGGTATGCCCAAAATTCACAAAAATCCAGTCGATCCACCATTTAGACTTATTGTGTCGGGGAGGGGTTGGATGACTGAACCCCTTTCCTTGTTCATTGAGAGACACATTAGACCAATATTGAATAATTTTGGAGTAGTTTTGAGGGATACTAAACAATTACTACAGGATTTATATATGTTTTCTGATAATATGGATACAACTAGAGATTTTTCATTCTTGACACTTGACATAGTTTCTCTCTTCACCGTCATACCAAATGAGCAGGGATTAGAGTATTTGAGAAGATGTCTGGTGAAATATAGCCAGTATGACAGCACATTAATAGATCTTATATGTTACTTGATGAGGATGGTACTGCAAAACAATGTATTTGTATTTGGTGATGTCTATTATCTACAGTGCGATGGCATATCCATGGGCACTAGTTGTGCCAACAGCTACACCATAGCATTGTTAGTAACATAGGAGATGGAATATGTGTTTGATGGCAGTTTATTTAAGGAGCATGTCTTGTTGTACTGTCGATTTGTGGATGACGTTTTAATTATTTGGTCAGGTGATATGAGCACAGTCAACCTGTTTGTAGAACAGCTAGAAAATAGTACAGAGTTTCTGAAGTTTACTTCACATCATTCATGTGAACAGCTTGCGTATTTGGATGTTAAGATAGTTAAGATGATTAACAGGAAGATTAGTATGAGGGTACACAGGAAGGAGTGCTACAGGAACACTTTTCTGCATAGATCCAGCATGCATCCCAGGCATATTTTTAACAATTTGGTTAAAGGCCAAGGGATGTGGGTTTCGAGGCTAAATAATGTAGAAAGTTGGTTTGAGCAAGAACTGGTGACCTTGGGTGATAATCTAGCCCAGAGGGGGTACAATAGAGAATACACTGAGAATACATTCAAGGAAGTGAAGGGGATGAGGAGAGGGAGAGCCTGACCATATTTTTCATTGAGATCATTGGATAGCAGTGTGTACCAAAATAGGTACATTTATGAAAGGAGGGAAGTGCATGTATCCTTGACATATATGAGAGCTGTTTGAAAGGTTAGGGAGGTAATAGGCAGGCACTGGTCTTTATTGATGACTGATGACAAAATTAAAAAGATAGTTGGTGATAGACCTAGGTTTTGCTGCAAGAATAGGAAAAATCTTAAAAGGATGCTTTGCTACCCTAAAGTGGGGAATGTGAAGGAGATGAGGAGTGTGACTACACCGTGTGGACATTGTAATCAATGTACCAGTATTAATAGTAGTGATCGTTTTATCGACCCTGATACAGGCAAGATGTATAAGATGGAGATAAAAGCCAGTTGTGACACAAGGATTGTGGTTTACCTGGCATACTGTGATTGCTGCTCCCACTTTTATGTGGGGATGATGAATCAAACCCTATGGGAAAGGATAAGGGAACATAATAATAGCATCAGATTGCAGGACAGTTTGAGTGCCCTTTCTAGATATGCACAGAGGACCACGCAGTGACACTTATTTCTGTTTTCAGTCTTAAAAAGGGTTGATACAAATATAAGGATGGGGGATATAAAGAATAGGACTGAGAGGTCTGAGCTGAGATGGATCCATAAATTGAGAGCAGATAAAGGACATGGTCTCAATGACAAAGTATCCCTTAAGCCTGCCCTGGATGCTAGGGGTATACCTAGGTTGCAAATGTATATTGATAAAGATGGAGCTCTAGGTCCACGTGTCAGTTTAGGTGGATACTTGAGTGTGTATGCAGGTAGTATTCTAGTGAAATTAGTAATATTAAGGTAGGATTATAACGAGCTCAAGACAATGATACAGTTGAATTATTTGTGTATAGTGTATAGTGAAGTTGTTTGAGACTTCATGTTGTCACCCCATTGAAATTTGAATGATTTGCTTGACTGTTAGCTTATTTTATTAGTGTATTTATAATGTACTCTTTACTTAGGGCTCATGCTGACAGATGCATTTTGAATTATTGACTTCATGTACATGTGATGTCTTGCATTGTGCTTTATATGTAATTAATGGAGTATGTGCTGATGAGGCATGAGCTTGCGTGTATATGTAAATGTGGGTATTTAAAGTGTGGATGTGCCATGGTTTTATATATTGTTGTATGAATCAGCACTATTAGAGTTGATGTTGACAGGGTATATATGCTTTACTATTGTTAGAAAGAAATATTAGTAATCATGTAACTGCTCTTGGGGTTCAGTAAGATTTGGGTGTATAGCACATAGGTTGCTATGAATACATCGTAATTTTAAGAGAGGCAATATACCCTCTTGATGTAAATATCCCTTTTGATAGGAAGTGGTAATGACTTGAAAGGATATGTATATATAGACAGAAGGTTTTTATGGCCATCATACGGGTGTCTGTCTGAATGATGTTATGTTATTTTGTATTATTTACAAGTATAGACACAAGTTTGACTATGAATAGGGAATTTGTGTAAGAGATTAATAGTTATTGGTGTTGTTCTTATCATTGAGGTAGCTGTGTATTAGGCACCAAAATGTTAATTTTAGCTCTCATTAGTTAATATATTTTTATTACATGTTTTGGTGTTCATTGGACGAGCAGATTCTGAACATGTGATGGGCATCTCTGATGAATGTAATGTGTGGAGCTTACTATGAGGGTAATACCATGTTTTGTAAACTGGTATACCAGTACATTAGTTTATTGGTATGCACCTTTAATGGTGGTACACTCATGATTGTGTGAACGTTATGATGGTTAGTATATATTATTTTAATGTTTACGTAGTAAGTATACATAAGCAATAGAATGGGAGTTTATTTTTATGTGAAGTGTACATGTTATTTATATATATATATGCCTGTCCATTATTATGTAAGAGCCCTATTAACTATGGCACAGGTCAATGTATAGTGAGGCTGACATACTCATATTTTAGTTAAATGTAATCTACGGTGATGTTTCGTACAACACTGCTAGTCATGGTGATACACTGAGTGCAATATTTCGCTGTTGTGCTAAAATGATGATTTGAGCTACGAGGCAACATAAAAATCTGTTGCCTTAAAAAGTTGAATATTTTACTATGCCTGTGCTTTTCATGTATGGTAACACTCTACTATGATTTTAGAGTGTTGGAATATTTCATTGTCATAGAGCTCTATTTGTCTAAATGTTTTATATATTGTAAGTGATTATGTTATATGGAAGTGATGAACGGTCAATTTATAAATGTATGTTCATCTGAGTATTGCAGTATGTAATGATTTGCTGCTAGACATCGAACAAGTTGAATAAGCATATTAATATGTTGAACAGCTTAGTAGGGTTAGATCAGTGTGTTTAACTGTTGTACTGTTATATATTTTTAGTGATGCATTTTTATAGTTATTTATATAATATATATAATAGCTGGAGTAAAAATGAAGTTTTTTAAAATAGGTGCTTTATTGCTTTAAGATGAGTCATAGCTTACGCAGAGGCGTCATTACGCTCTACGAAAGTGCTTGAACTTGGAGAGGGGAGTGTAGGGATGATTATGAGCACCTGTGGGCACACTTTTAAATAGTGAGTATTTATGTAATACAATTTACTCTTTTGTGTGTATGGTCTGAAGAAGCCACTTAGTGGTGAAAGTGCTAACCAGATTAAAGCTGTTTTGTTCATTTTACATTGGTGAGTCGTTTGTCTATGAGAGAAGGAATTGTGCTTCATTCCGCTGTGGTTCTTTTGCTTATTGTTTGGATACTTGTTTTTGTGCAACACAGTGGTCCATTTATCTGTTGGGCAATTTGTGTTATTCTTGTTTCTTATGATTATAAAGTGTCTATGGCTATAATAGCTAAATGAATGGCAAAGGTGTTGCCAAAATTGATAGACATGGATCAATGTGGTTTTGTGGACGGGACTGCAAATATTTGACAACATTAATAGAACAATGATGATCCGAAGCAGAATGTAAGAAAATACCACTGTTGTTAGTGGGTCTTGATGCAGAGAAAGCACTCAAAGGAGTAAGCTGGAATATTATGACTACAGTAATGGAAGTATTTGTATTCCCTGATAGAATAATACAGTTAATTATGAGGATATATAAAGGACTGGAGGCAAAAATTAATATGGGAGGGCTCCTCTCTGATAAGTTGTCTCTGAACAGAAGAATCAGGCAGGGGTGTCCTCATTCCCCTTTGTTATTTGCTTAATATTAAAATTCATTGTCAAAGAAAATAAGGGACTCAGAAATTCAAAGATATAATTGGTATGATGATCAAGAAAAGTTAGTTTTATTTGCCTGTGATATTATTTTGTACCTGATAAATCTAGAAAAGGAAATCTTAGTGTTGTGGAATATTTTGAGATTGTTTCAAGTTGGGATATAACATTTTCAGTATATAAAATTAATAAAGATAAAACAAAGATTGTAGCAGCAAATTATGCACCCATGCATGAATTGGTTCAGCAATACCCATATTTATGGGGGCACAATTAGATAAAATAGTTAGTAGTATGGATTAAAAAAGCATCTACTATGGTAACTAAATATATGTGAAATGAGACAAAAGATAATATATCACTGTGAAACTGGAAGCTCTTGTTTACGGATATGGATAGTCAGATACAAGCAGTGGAAATGCTATTAGTCTCTTTAGTTTTATATACAGGCCAGACATATTTTTATCAACCAGAGGAGAAGTTATGGTCAATAGTTAATAAAGAGTTGAAGAGACTTAACTGGGATGAGAAGAGGACAAGAGTTAATTAAGTGAGATAAGTTGATCCTACCAGTAGAAGAAGGTGGTTTAGGATTAACTGATTTGAAGGGATATTTTAGAGCTACCCACTTAAGGGTCATTTATATAACATCAGCAGAAGGCTATAATTCAAAGTGGAAAAGGATGATGATGAAGCAATGGTAATTTGTGAAATCAGGAGAGAGTGGGGTGTTGGATGCAGATCTTTAAGGAAAATAATAACAGACATACAGAATATTATATTCATAAAGTAGCAGAAAGTATTCTAAGAACAAGCCAACATGAGACTTGAGAAAGGAGATTTTGTCAAAAGGGATTACTGCAAGTAGGGTTACAGAGAATATGCAAGAGGAGTCTGGAATTTACTGTAAAAAATAGCAAAGGAATAGGGTATTGGGAACTAATAACTAGAGAGGGAAATGTGACAGAGCGGGATGAAGTCAAAAAGACATTTGGACTGCAGGCTAGAGGCTACTTTCCTTACCAGGCGTTGATATCAGAGTATAGGCAAACATAGGAATATAGGAATCCAAACTGAAAGACATGCTCTGGTAGAGTTTTTAGTTGATTCTAGAAGATATTGCACAATAACTATAAAAATTAGTCAGAGGTGGTTACAAAAGATTGGGAAGAGAGATTGGATAAGCACTTTATAAGTGAAGAATGGGAAGACATATAAATGGCTCCCAGGTATGCAATAATGTCCAGAAAGTTTAAGAATTTTACTTGGAAGAGTTTGATAGGTATTTTTATACCCCAAGCAGACTTCATATAATTTTTCTTCACATAGATGACAAATGTTAGAGGTGTGATGGGGTAGATAGAGGTAACTGGGAACATATATTGTAGGAGTGTAATGAGTTGGCAGATTTTGAAAATTCCCTACAGAGTACTCTGTCAGAAATACTGGGTGAGCAAATTGGGATGACTAAGTAAATGATTCTTTTGAGCTGGGACACAGGATCTGAATTGCCTAGATACAGTAAGGTCTTGTTAAGCTTAATTCTGGTTTCTGCCAAAAAATCAATTACTAGAAAATGGAAATCAAAGTCTATGCCAACAATATTTGAAGTATTGAATGCTGTAACACAGCTAAAAGAACTAAAAGTGGGATCTGTAGAAAAAGGAAGGAGCAAATGACACAGAAATAAATGGAAATTGTATGAACAATACATGCTGAATAAGGTTCAGGAAGAGTAGAGAGGTTTAAGGGAATGCAGGAATTGAGCAATGTATGTAATGTAGGACAGCTGATAGCTATAAAAAGGAACATATAATATATCTAACCAAACATATTAATATGTTTTTTTCTTTATATTAATCTATGATTTCTTATGTCTTAAGTTGTAACTTAATAAAGGTGTGAAATAAAAAAATGGGCACAGTAATGGCTTCTCAGTAATCATTGCCATGTGAACTTCCTCCTCCATCATCTGTTGCTCAGATGGTTGGGCTGCAGTGGATGACTGAGCTAGGCTGCCCACCTGGAGGAGGACAGAACTCCACTCCCCCACACACAGAGGCACTCTCAGCCCTCTCACCAACCACAACTACAGCCACAGACAGTGCAAGAGTGGGCAGCAGCAGATGGCAGGTCTGCATTTCATTGGCATTGCTAAGGCCTTGAGAATGGAGACACAATGGGAAAGATAGCACAGTCTCATTAGTTCATCAGTTGTTGCCAGGTAATTCATCTGGAACATCATTTATAGTCTAGCCCCTGGAGTTCCCACTACTTCTTTCCATCAGTGTTTGCTAAATCAGGGATGAGTTTGCCATTATCCATCTACTCATGCAGGGTGTGTTTGAAGAGGGTGACATAACTACTTTGTTTAATATAAAAGGGAAGCCTGTAGCAAAGGAGAAAAGTTATTTAAGTCAGGTATCTAGCATGCCAGCAAGTTTGGTTTATTTTTCAGTGAAGGCTAAGGTGTTTAATATTGATGTTCATTTATGTTGCTGGTTTTGTGACTGTGAAGGTGGTCAGTAAGGATCAGGTAATTTGAGGCCTTGTAGACTAGGTAAAGGGTCACCCCTCCCTATGAGTCAGACAAGATAGCTAGAGCTGTAAGATGTTTTGCATAGGTAATGAAACTGGGCACCTTCATTTTCTTTGTGAGGAAATTGAGATCTTTTAAGTTGTATCATATGTATGGGTCAGAAATAAGAAGTAATCCGGTAGTAAAGCCAGTGAAAATAGGTAAACTCAAACAATAAAAAATGAAATCCACTGGAACCATGAAAGCAGAAAACTGGCATAAAGACAACATTTTATTTCACAGCTTCACAAGTTTCACTTAAAAATATATATAATAAAATATGCACAAAGGATTAAATAGTCTAAAAGTCACATGACAGAAATAGTCACCTAAGTAAAAGCAATCCTTCTGCTGTAAATGTTTTAGCAGGGGTTTTAAAGATATAGCTTCATTCAAGCCTGGTAAAATATGAGCTTTAAGCATAAGAATCCATTTAAACTCTTCCAGTTCAGTCTGTTGCACTAGATCACCACCACATATGGCTTCATGAATCTTAGATGAAATCATAAACTTAAAATAATGTGTAGAAATATTATCACTAACATGTTTCTAAAGTGTGTTAGTGCTTAATTTTCTATTAATTTCTGTAAGATGGCTACTAATACAGTCCTTTAGTCTCCTGTTCATTTTCCCAACATAATATGCATTGCAGGATTGACATGTAGCTAAATAAATAACATTTCTAGTATCACAATTGCCATAAGTATTTAAATAAAAATTCTTTCCAGTGACAGGATGAATAGAATACTTTTCAGTATTAATATTAATACAATGAGCAAACATATTGCATGGATATGTTCCTTTTTTATCAGACTTAAATGGAGTGATGCTTCTGGGTTGTTCCTTGTAACAGAGTTTATTTTTGAGATTATTGCATCTTTTCTAACCAAAACTTACCCCAGGATTCAAGAAGCTTGGCGCAAGGATGGTTTTAGCCTTGTCCCGAGCGTCCTCACTATATATGGTGCAGCAGTGCCATATGAATATGTATGCGGGCATGCCGCCACAGCCTCAACGTGCACAGGAAACATGTGTGAGTTCAGGGGGCGTGTACAAGCACTCTACAAAGGCATAAACATGCCCAACAGTTGCACAACCTACTATGTTTACTAGTAGAGCCCGCCTCTAATAGTAAGTCAGTAATTCAGTGTCCGTGGATATCAAAATGTATACTAAACATACAAGAGTGTCCACGAACAGTGAAATAAAATCGAAGTAGTAAACATACAAGCACGTAGTGGAATGTTGAGCCCTGTCCCTTGAACTTCCACAATTAGATTCCCCGTGTCCCTATTATACATTTGAATTGCTGCAATATCGAAGGTGTAAGCAAAGTGCAGCATCTTTGCGTGTCATTGCCCTCCACTGAGCGTAGCTTACACATCAAAATCATTCAAATAGAGAAAAACATGTGGAATCAATGTAAACGTCAATAGTGTAATGTTTAGAGCATCCTCCTAATGAACAGGTATTCATGGTTCGAGCCCAACAATAGCACATATCATTTTCCATGTGGAATGAATGTCGTTTTGCTGTAAAATCGACATAAGAGTATCACATGAGATGTTTAACTAAATGTCATTCAATCAAAGTGGCACTGTTATAATGAATAAGGCACTAGTAAGCAGGTGTAAGCACAAATAAGCAGCAGTAAACATATATAAGTACCAATAAGCAAGTCTGAGTGCGCTTGCATGGGTCTAAGCAGTACCCAGCATAGGAAATGTATATATGTATGTACAGATATATAATATATATATATATATATATATATATGAAGAATAAACAACATAACAATAAAGCATACAAAAGAAATGAGAAGGGAATCAACAGCAACCTCAGTATAATATAGCGCTGTCAGCGTATGTCATATCCAGCTGGGCAGGAGTGAGCAAAGCACTGCTACTCACACCACAGGCAGGATATTACCAGTGGGAGTAACATTGTTGATCTGCTAAGTCTATTTTGCAATCAGATGTTGATCTGCTAAGTCTATTTTGCAATCAGAGTCCCAAAAATTGATAGAATGTTTGGCCTTCCGACCATTACATAAGCAAGGGCAGGTATGTTCAAGGACTAAATGGTAGGAGAGCCTGAGAATAGATGGGTTGGGACAACATACGTGTAGGGCCCCTAACGCTTGGGAGAGATCAATGTGTGGAGGTGTGTCATGGCTGCGACAGCAACTGGACAATGGATGGTATGCGTGTATGTTGAACTCGGGTGGGGTGAAGGAACTATGGGTATGAAATTATGGATCCAGGCGTGCCAGGGTTGGATGGGCTGGTTCTAATGGGACTGCCTCATGGAGGTCAGCGAGTTTGTTATAAGTATAAATGCATACATACATGCAGACATCTATATGTAGAAGTACATTCTCTGTAACACATTCATTCTATTTGCAGACTTAAATAACATGAATGTGCCCTTACAAACCTCGACAGGAGATAGAATAATAGGTTGTGTATAAGAGGGAAGAGACAAAACTGCTAAAACACAGAAGTGCGTACAATGTCCGAAGTCAGTGCTGTGCTGAAAAAATCAAATGTGAGGACTTTCTCACACTTGGAATCATTCCTGTGATCTGCCTGCTACGGGAATGCCAATTACTAAACCTAAAAGTCTATTTGTAAAAGAAATATGCCAAACACGTACATAATTAGGCTCTCATGTGTAACATGTGCATTACCACATAGTCATACTTATTAATTTATTGTAGTGTCATGTTAAAGGGAGTAAGGATGTAATGAAGTATAGAGTCTAATCTTGACATAAATACATGCGTGTCCCATGTGGGACATCCCAAAATTTGCGAATAGTGTCCTATTGGTCGCTCATGTCACCAATGTTTGTGGACTAAAAGTTTGGGAGTTCTGAGGATACATGGAGTGAGTCAACCAATGGGATGGGTCTACAGGAGTAGGGAGTGACCAATGTGTAGTGATGTGGATACACCGCGAATCCAACTGGAGAATGAATGACTGCAGTGTTAGGGAGGCGTTGGAGTGGGTGTTTGGGGAACCAGGAGTCATGGGTATATGGGTATATATGCAAATGAAGCAGCACAGCAATAGTGTATTGTTTAGAGCAACCACCTAACAAACAGACATTCCCTATACATATATATAAAACTATACATATATATATATATATATATATATATATATATATATATATATATATATATATATAAAACTATACATATATATTTATATATATATATATATATATATATATATATATATATATAAAACTATACATTTATATATATATATATATATATATA